>NC_057797.1:401416906-401430985 GCF_018294505.1 Triticum aestivum | reverse complement strand
GAATCTAGTCATGCGCCGCAGCGGTGGACCTCACACCCCGATGGATCTACCTTCCGCACCTTGGAACCCCCAACTGCCAACTCACCATTTCACCGGAGCCGCTTCAGTGACTGGCTTGTACACCGTTTCAGATCTCCTTGACCGCCATCATGGTCCACCGCACCAGATCTTCTTAACCGACGCTCTCGTCCACCAAAGTGTAGGCCCTTCACTGACTCCCTCGTCCGTCCCTTCGTTGGCCCTTTATACAAGCCCTCGTCCACTGCAACAGATCCGCCTCACCGAAATCACTGTACAACGCGCCCACAGAAGCCTTCGTCCACTGCACCGGACCCGCTCCATGGACGCCATATTCAACTCCACCGGCCCTGCTTTACCGACGCCGCAGCCTCATCAGGTTATTTCAATCTGTACTCCTTCGGTTTTTCTCTTTATCGTGCAACTGTTCACTTACCACAGATGAGCTTTCTTGTATGTCGACAGGCGCCGCAACCGTAGAACCGGAGCCGCTTCAGCGATGGCGACAGCCGGCCCAAACTCAACCACAACACGAGCACCATCGACGATCCTTAGCTATCAAGTATGCCAACGATACCCATACGCCGCCGAGAATCAGGTACTATTATCCAACGGCCGGTGCCTACATTCACTTTCTTAGCATAAGCACCGCACCTTTGAATTTCTTTAGGGCATCATTCAGTTTTTCATGAGACGCGTTATTCTGCTTGCACCTGTAGGGTCATACTTCTGGCAGTGAACATGTTACATGTGGTAAATTACATACCAGTGCACATATAGTTAATATGCTTTAGTTTTGTCCTAAGTATTACTGTACTTCCTAGATATCATTGCCTACTATTTTACTTCTTGCATGCTATATTTATGATAATGGTGTTGTTCTGATGCCACCTGTTGGTTCCATCAGATTGCTTCATGTTCTCTATGCTTAATTACACATCATCAAACTAGCATGTGGTTCCGCTGGTTTTTGTTCGTTTTACCCTACATTTTCTGATGCTAGCTATTACATCACTAGTACGAGCCTCTGTTCATTGCTTTTGTGTGTGTTCTTGATTTTCCCAAGTTGCATGACTAATTTGATGCTCCTATTAATTATGGAGCTGCCAACCCCATCAAGCAAAATATTTGTTCTTTTGGGGCTGGCACCTCGAACAAGCATAAAAATAGAGGTAAGCAGATATATTGTCATGTATGCACACACCCTTCTTTCATTAGTTTAGATGAACCATTAACAATCAATTCGAACCATTGCATGCAATTAAAATTAATTTTACCTAAATATAGGGTGTAGAATAAACTACAAAAAGTAGATTTGCAACCATGGGATGCTGATGATATCTTCAAAGAACATTGCAACAGCAGAGAGGCTTCACAGCGTTCGAAAGAACCGTAAGTTCTAAGTTTTACTTGTAAAACCAAATTCCTTATTCATACCATGCACATTACTTAATACTCCCTATATGAATGCTTGTTTTTGTGGATCTATAATCCAGTGTGTGGTGAAGCAGCCCACGTTTGCACCTTGTCATCTCCTGTTTTATCTTACTGATGTGGCTGATGATATGAACAACATGCCATGCACATTATCCAAAATAGATACAATGATTTTCTTTGCCCTTCATCTATGCTTGTTATGTTGACATGGTAATCCAGTAGTGTGGTGAAGCTCCCCGCATTATGAACAATGCCAAATTATGCTATTGATATTTTGAACTTACTCTTTATTTTCTAATTTGAAATTTGACGGAATTAACAGCACAATTATCATCTTTGTTTATACACGTGCAAAACCTGTCATCTCTCTGCTTTGTTTCAGGGTGATATGCCTGATGGCATGCACAAGTCTGCTGAAGGCTGTGAGACAAATCCAACATATATTGCAGCAAAGAAGGCAAAACATCTTGAAGATAGCGAGACAAACCCAAAGTCTTGTCTTGATGCAGTGTTCAAGTTACTTGAGACTAACAGTCAGACAAGCTCACAGAATTCGTTGTCTGAATTAGTTCGACTTCTTCAGTCCCAAGTTCTAGCAGAAAGGCATTCTGCAACTCAACTTCGACTTGAAGTCCTATCTCTAAGAAAGATTGCGGAGAAAACCAATGAGAACCTCATCACTAAACAGCTACTCCTGGAAGCTATGACCGACATACTAGGCCGGTCTCACGGCCTTGCTCAGCAGCTTGCGCAGCAGTTCCCCCGCAAGCCTAACCTTTCTTGAACTGTCTTGGAAGTGGTCTCGGTTCAGTATTATTTTGTTACCCTGCAATGGTGCCCAGTTTTTGTAATCTGCTTCTTCGTTGCGCTTTATGATCACTGGTGCCGAACTTCAATGCCCAGTGGATGTAATACCTTAAATCCTTTATTGTATAGTGTAGGCTTATTCTTAGTTACTGTGGCATAATTTCTTTATTGTATAGAGTAGGTTTGTTCTTAATTCCTACTAGTTACTGCCATCATTCGCTATCTGAAAAAAAAATCAGATGTAATCGACCGGGCCGAAACATTCAACTCTAACGGGCCTGGTTTTTAGCGGGCCACAATTGGGCCGGCCTGCATCTTTCTTAGGCCCGAGTGATTGGGGCCTTCACACATTGCGCCAGGCCCAAACTTACACCGGCCTATATTTAAGTTGGGCCTTTTGTGGACCCAGCGCTTAGTTTGGCCCAGGTAGCATTGAGCCATTAACAGGTTGAATATTGTACTGGCCTGTCACGGCTGAGATGAAACCACGGGCCTTTAGTAGGCCAAAATGCATGTTGGGCCTCAATTTTCACTAGTCGTCGACGGGCCTTCAGTAGGCCGAAATGTAGACCGGTCCTTTTTGGGCCCAGTTAGCTCACGGGCCGTTACCAGGCCAAAACATATCTCGGGCCTTAGTTGTCCCAGTGATATCATGGGCCTTTAAGAGGCCGAAAGCCTAGTACAGGCATCAATGGGCCAAATTACGCGACAGGCCTTTAACAGGCCCAAAGTAACATTGGGCTTAACTGTTGCCACCTTTAGCATGGGCCTTTAGTGGGCCCGATGTCCCCTTGGCCCATATATGGCCCATGGGAAGCACGGGCCATTCCCAGGCCGAAAGTCACACCGGGCTGAAATGGGCCCATGTCTACATCAGGCCTCTAGCAGGCCGAAAGTCACTGGGCTGTAGTTGGGCCCAAATATTCGGCGAACAATTAATGGGCCAGATCTGGCTTCGGGCCGCAAATGGGCCCAAATATTGGGCGAACAATTAACAGGCCAGATCTGGCTTCGGGCCGTAAATGGGCCCAAATATTGGGCGAACAATTAATGGGCCAGATCTGGCTTCGGGCCGTAAATGGGCCTTATTAAGCAGGCCGTTATTGGGTTGGCCCACTAGTACCTGATTAAGTACTACGGGCCTTTGACTGGGCCGGCCTTTTTAACCTATATGGGCCTCTGTTGGGCCCAGCCACGTGTCGACGTATCATAGGCATGTCTCCTCCAATGAACGGGCGACATCTGGCCCACTGATGAGCTGACAAGTGTTCCCTTCGGCCAATCAGAATTTTACTCGTGGAAATTTCCCATTGGTCAGGGCTGTTAACGGGTTATCGGATCCAAAATCCGACCCGATAGCTTAACGGCGTTCCGATACGATGGATGCCACGTGTCGGTCACCCTTGACGAAAGCACTTCTGTGACGCGTGATTTATCGTCATGGAAGTGGACACTTCTGTGATGATAATTTTGGTAATGTCATGGAACACTTCTACGACAGCACAAGTATGACCATCTTGATTCTGTCATAAAATCGTCATGGATGTACATGCATGACAAAAAACGCGATCTACTATGACAAACACGTATCATCACGGAAGTGTATTTTTTTTGTAGTGTATGCTGTTTTTCGCACTGGGTATGTGCTCTGTTTGCAACCCGTCAAAGCGCTGCTCCAACCTCCTTACTTCCTCAACATATGCTTCCAACAACGGGCTTTGGTAATCCTTGTTGACTTGTCTCACCACTAACTGTGAATCTCCTCGAATGATCAGCTTCTTGATTCCCAATTCTGCTGCAATCCTGAGCCCGGCAAGGAGCCCTTCATAATCAGCTGTATTGTTGGTGGCTTCTTCCCGGGCAAAGTGCATCTGGATGACGTACTTAAGGTGCTCCCCAGAGGGGGCAACAAGAAGCACGCCAGCTCCTGCACCTTGTAGGGAAAAAGCACCATCAAAATACATAATCCATTCGTGGGGTGATTCCTTGCCAGGGAGAGTTGTTTCTGTTGCTTCCTCATCAGGGGTTGGCGTCCATTCTGCAATAAACTCTTTCAGCACCCTACTTTGAATGGTTGAAGTGCTCTCAAACTTCAAAACAAAGCCGGATAACTCCAAAGCCCACTCCACTATTCTGCCAGTAGCCTCAGTGTTTCGGAGTATCCTTTGCAACGGAAAAGGAGTAACAACCATGATCTCATGGGCTTGGAAGTAGTGGCGCAGTTTCCTTGAGGCCATGATGAGGCCAAAGAACAACTTTTGCACACCAGAGTACCTCGATCTAGCCCCTTGCAACAAGGAGCCGACGAAGTACACTGGGCGCTGCACCACTTTCTTCTTTGCCGCGTCCTTGGGGTTGCACTCGTTGCCGTGCTTACTGATGTCCTGATCCTTTTCTGACTCTGTCGCGGTTTGGTCGCTCTCTGTTTTATCCTCTACTCATTGTGCTACCAAGGCTACACTGACCACTTGGTTGGTTGCCGCCAAGTAGAGTAGCAACGGCTCTTGAGGTTTGGGTGCAACCAAGGTAGGCACAGATGACAGGTAAGTCTTCAACTCTTGCAAGGTTGTATCTGCTTCCGGGGTCCACTTCATAGGCCCTGCCTTCTTCAAAATTTTGAAATACGGCAGGGCACACTCGGCAGACTTGGAAATGAATCTGCTTAGCGTGGCAACGCATTGCCTCACATCCTTAACTATCCTTGGCGCTTGGATTTTCTCAATGGCCTTGATCTTGTCGGGGTTGGCTTCAATCCCCCGATGGGACACGAAGAATCCAAGTAGCTTACCAAACACACACTTATCTGGGTTAAGCTTCAAGTTGATCTTGCACAAATTAGCAAATGTCACCTCCAGATCCTAGATAAGGGTGGCCTTATCCTTGGTCTTGACCACAATATCATCCATATAGGCTTCTATGTTTCTGTGGAGTTGTGGTTCAAAACCGATCTGGACTGCTCTTGCAAAAGTAGACCCGGCACTCTTCAATCCGAAAGGCATGCAGACAAAACAGTATGTACCACATGGACTGATGAATGATGTTTTCTCCTCATCTTCCTTGCACATGAAGATCTGGTGATATCCAGAGTAGGCATCCAAAAAAGAGAGCAGATCACAACCTGAAGTGGAATCCACAATCTGATAAATGTGCGACAAGGGGAACGGGTCCTTCGGGCAAGCCTTGTTGAGATCTGTGAAATCAATGCAAAGCCTCCATTTCCCATTCACCTTCTGAACTACCACTGGGTTGGCCAGCCATGTAGGGTGCAGTACTCCTCTGACCAATCCAGCTGCCTCTAACTTCTTGATCTCCTCGGCAATGAACTGTTGCCGCTCCAAGGCTTCCTTCCTAACTTTCTGTTTGACGGGCCCGGCATGTGGGCAGACAGCAAGGTGGTGCTCGATTACCTCCCAGGGAATATCAGAGATATCAGATGGTTGCAACACATCGATATTCGCCCGCAGGAAGGCAACGAGCGGGCTTTCCTATTTGTCGTCAAGGGTAGCACTTATGGTGAAAGTACCATCAACACCAGCCAGCCCTACCGGGACCTTCTTCACTTGGGGTGCTGCAACCTTGGATCTCTTGTTGTTGGAACACTTCGGCACATCGTCAACGGGTGTCGTGCACTCGGAGGGGGCACGCTTCCCGGACTCCTTGCCGGAGGTCCTACACTCCCTCTTCTTTCCTTTACTTTCCTTGGCGGGGACCGTTGCTGCCGCAGCCTCTGTTGCGACGGCATCCCGATACATCCTGTCCACACAGATAATGGCATCCTTCTCATCTGATGGGATAGTGATGACTCCCGACGGGCCAGGCATCTTCAAAATGTTGTAAGCACAGTGGGATGATGCCATGAACTTGGCCAAGGCTGGTCATCCTGGATTCCCATTGTACGGCAGGGGGAGCTCAACCACATCAAACACAATTTTCTCAGTCCTATAGTTCAACTCTCCACCAAACGTCACCGGCAAGGTAATCTTTCCCTTGGGACGTCTCCTGCCGGGATTGACTCCTTGAAACGTGCCGGTAACCTCCTGCTCTTCCTCTCCTATCTAAAGCTTGTTAATAAGTGTAGGGGAAATCAGATTCAACCCGGCCCCACCAGCCACGAACATCTTTGTGACCTTGAGGTTGCAAATTGTTGGGGAGACCAACAACAGCAAACATCCTACCGCGGTGGTGCGGTAAGGGTGGTTCTCCTCGTCAAAGATGATGGGCGTGCGGGACCATTTGAGCGGCTGCCGGGCCTCTGGCGCTGGCTCCACAGCATTGACCTGTCATGCCCATCGCTTGAGCTGGCGATGGGAGGAGTGCAAATACACACCACCATCAATGCATAGGGCATCATTGGCATCTGAAATTCATGCTCACTGGTTTCCTCTTCATTCCCTCCCTCACTCAAATCATCACAGGCTTCCTTCTCTTGGCCCCTAGCGGGTTTTCCTTGGTTCCGAAAGGGTTTGCCGAGGAGGTTTGCTTCACCGCCTTGTCCCTTTCCGCCAGCAGCATTCTGACCTTTCTCCTTATCACGCTTATCATACTCTGCTCTCTGTCTCTTGACAAGCTACTCAACTTTGATAACATTCATGGAGGTTGTGGCCCTTGGTCTGGTGGATCTTGCAGTACAGGCCATCACCCTTCCCGGCTTTCTCCACGGCAGCAGCGTCCCGGTAGGCAGTGCTGAAAGAACATGCGGTGCCCCCATGTTTGGTTTTGGTAATTGATGACAATCTCTATGGACTGATGGTTGTCTTGAGTTATATTTGAAGGATTTGTCCATAGGCTTTTCTTGAAGTCCATGTGTTGGTTTCAAGGAGTTTATGAGTTGGCCAAGGTGCTATTAAGGAATTATCCAAAGATTGGTCATGTGAATGTTGAGCTTATTGCAAGCATGTCTTGAAGAAGAAGGTTGTGTGATCATTCATGTTTACCTACAAGACATCATCCAAATGAAGAGAGTTGCAAAGATTCAAGGTTGATCAAGACTAAGTCAAGAGTGAATCAAGTTGATCAACTCACAAAGCGTAGAAGATGTACCGAGAGGGATCAAGTGATCCCATGGTATGGTAAGCATTGTCCATTACGCTTTGTGTGCTAACCCATGGTCTTCGTGAGAGTTCTTTGTGGGGTTAGGTTGCGGTGTGCAAGTTCAAGTGATGCATCACGAAGAGATCAAGTGCTTGAAGCTTGTCGTCCATTGTGGTGACAATGGACTTGTGAAGATGAGCGGAAGAGGGGCTCACCCATAATTGAGTATGGGGGAGCAATCAACTAGTCTTCATCGAGCCAACGCAATCAAGAAAGGTGGTCCATCTTGAGGAGGACAAGATCGTCATCATCTAGCTCAAGTGGACCATGTGCAAGGCAAAGGTTTGCCCTTGATAGGTTTTCTATTTTATCAGTCTCATGGTAGTTGTGGGAGACCGGGTTATAGGATCGATTACCGTACTATCAAGGGGGGCTCTTGATGAGTTGCTTGATCGTATCCTTCGTAGAGAGCTCAAACCATTGCATCCTTGCATCATCTTTATTGGTTCTTGTTTGGTTCTTCTCCTTGTGAGTTTTGGAGCTTATGGTCATTTTTATGACAAGCTCGAGTTCATCGAAAACGGAGTTCACATGCATCTTCTATGATGTTTTCGATGTTGGAGGTTCTGCCGGTTCTTCTCTGTTGGAGATTTCTCTCCTCTTTTTGTTAGGCATACCTCCCCTGCCTCTTCTTACTATAACCAGCCGCTGTTTTGATGCTACTCGTTGTCTTGTATCCAACAAGCTTGAGTTTGCTCAATTCGGAGCTCATTTGCAGAAGTTATGGCAGTTCTGGTTTTATTGTTTCCCTCTGTTGTCTTCTCTGCAAAATGAAGGACTCCTAGTGTTGCTGATCTGGGGCATGCGGTAGTACTGCTCTCCGGAGCGGTAGTACCGCTCTGTGGGAGCGGTAGTACCGTGGCCTCAGGCCAGGCGCAGCTGCTCGAGCGGTTGTAGGGGCGGATGTAATTTTTTACATCCGCGCCCTATGCGGTAGTAACGCGCCGCGGGCGCGGTAGTACCGTGGGCTCTGGCTAGGCTTAGCAGCATGAGCGGAAGTAGGGGCGGATGTAATTTTTTACATCCGCGCCCTACGGGGTAGTACCGCTCGTCGTGTGCGGTAGTACTGTGCCAGAGTTTTGCGCAGGTCCTCCCTCAGCGGAAGTAGGTATGGAAGTAATTTTTTACTTTCGTGCTTTCTCTGCGCCTAGTGTTGCCTGCCTTACGGTAGTACCGTAGGGGCGCGCGATAGTACCGCTCCGGCGGTTCTACCACTCGTTGCCCTGTGCAATAGGCCTTCATCTGGCCAGTGTTGCACATGCGGTAGTACCGCAACCTGCAGCGGTAGTATCGCAGCCGACCGCGGTAGTACCGCAGCTCTGTGCGGTAGTACCGTGTCGTGCGGGCTGAGTGAGGGGATAACGGTTGGATTTTCTCCCCACCTATAAAAGGGGGTCTTCTTCCCCATTGGGACTTTATCCTTTGAGCTCGTGTTCTTCCCCCATTGTTGACCTTCTTCGAGCTTGCTTTCTCTCAATCCCTCCAATGATTCTTGCTAGTTCTTGAGGGAAAAGAGAGAGGAGATCTAGATCCACGTTTCCACCAACCACTTTCTCCTCTAAGTGAGGGGAACCCCTTGGATCTAGATCTTGGAGTTCTTGGTATTCTCCTTCTTGTTCTTCCTCTCATTTTCCTCCCTAGCATTAGTTGCTTCGATGGGATTTGAGAGAGAAGGACTTGGGCACTCCGTGTGCCCTTGCCATTGCATTTGGTGCATCGGTTTGAGTTCTTCACGTAATACGTGGAAGTTACAAGTTGAGAAGCTTATTACTCTTGGGTGCTTGGTACCCTTGAGCTTGTTCCTCTTGGGTGCTTGGGCGCCCTAGACGGTTGGTGGTGTTCGGAGCTCAATCATTGTGGTGTAAAGCTCCGGGCAAGCGTCGGGGTCTCCAATTAGGTTGTGGAGATCGCCCCGAGTAATTTGACGGGTTCCGATGACCGCCCCCAAGGGTTGCCAAAGTGTACGGGTTCGGTGACCGCCCCCAAGGGTTGCCATTTGTATGGGTTCGGTGACCGCCCTCAATGGTCCCTTAGTGGAATCATGGCATCTTGCATTGTGCGAGGGCATGAGGAGATTACGGTGGCCCTTTTTAATAGTGGATTCTTGGGGAGCATTGTGCCTCCACACCGCTCCAAATGGAGATTAGCATCCACAAGGGTGTGAACTTCGGGATACATCATCGTCTCCACGTGCCTCGGTTATCTCTTACCCGAGCCCTTTACTTATGCACTTTACTTTGTGATAGCCATATTGTTCTTTGTCATATATCTTGCTATCACATAGTTGCTTATCTTGCTTAGCATAAGTTGTTGGTGCACATAGGTGAGCCTAGTTGTTTTAGGTTTTGTGCTTGACAAATTAACCGCTAGGTTTATTCCGCATTTGTTCAAGCCTTAACCGTAATTATTTTAAAGCGCCTATTCACCCCCCCCCCCTCTAGGCGACATCCTCGATCTTTCAAGTGCATGCGGCAACTTCCTTGCCGGGGGCCTCAGCCTTGGCCTTCTTGCCGGTACTAGGTGTGCCAGAGCCTTCCACAGTCATCACTATCTTGTCTCTTGGCTTCTTGTTGTGCTTCTTGACCTTTCTTTGACTGGTTGATTCATCCTCTTCCTCTGAATCAACATTGATGCAATCCTCCTCCCCGGGAAACTTCCTTCCTTCCTCCATCCGAGCACACTTATCTATTAATGTGTACAGCTCCTTCACAGTCTTCGGCAACCGTACATTCATCTTAGAATGAATCGACGGTTGCGCACATTGGACTGGAAGGCTGCTATAACGGCCGCTGGATGGATATTCAGAATATTCCTATGGACTTTACTGAATCTTTGTAAACACTTACGGAGAGTTTCTCCTTCCTTCTGCTGGAGAAGCTGTAGGTCGCTGGGCCTACCGGGCTCCTGGTGGCCACAAGTGAAGGCACCGATGAACTAGTGGCACAGGTCTGCCCATGATGAAATGGAGTTCTCCGGCAGGTGTATGAGCCAAGATCTCACGTTGGACTTGAGAGCCAACGGGAAGTAGTTGGCGAACACCTTCTCGTCTCTTCCCCCAGCAGCCTGAACAGCGATGGTGTAGATGCCCAGGAACTCGGCCGAGTTTAGTCTCCCGTCATACTTCTCGGGTATCTCCGGCTTGAACATGCGGATGGACGGCCAACAAACTTGCCGCAGTATGCGTGTAAAGGCAGGGCAGGCGACCTCGAAAGGTAGGCACCCGCCAACACTGAACGCAGGCTCGTCGACGTTGGGGCCGCCGCACCCGTCGATCTGGCGGGCGTCGTCGAGAGGCCGTCCCATGATGACGCGTGCGTCTCCCCGCCGCCTATCCTCCGGGGTTCGCCGTTGGCCCGTACATGCTCGAGGGTCGGAAGAGGCCATCGAGACTTCATCGGGATCTTGATCTTGCTGGGCCCGCACCTGCTGCCATGGCAGGAACTGCTCAATGGGGACAACCCCTTCCGTTCGGCCAACAGTACGAGCAGTCGTCATCACTTGGGGAGGTCGTGGCGGGCCAACGCGTCACGAGCCCCCAGCCTCAGTGAAACAGAGCAGACTCTGGATGGTGGCACGCCACTCATCCATCTGTTCAACTGCTGGTGGGAACCTTAGTAGCAGCTGGGCACGAGCCATAGCCTCCGTGGTTGTGCTTGGCATGGAAGTGGATGACGTCGGGCGCACCATTGCCTGGCTCCTGACAGTGCCTGCGGTGGGGCGGCCACCTGGGCAGCGGGGTTGCACGGTGATGGCGCTCGAGGGTCCGCGGCTCCGTTGGGTGCAGTAGTTGGGTCGGCTTGCCCGGGAGGAGACACACGTGCTGTGACCGCCCCCGTGGCAGGGACGACCAGAGGGCGGTGGCTCACCCCGGACCGAGCACCGTTGCTATGGTTGTGCCCGCCGGTGAGAGGAGGGTGTGCAAGCGGAGTCACCCTCCCGTCCGCACCTTGCGGAGCTTGACCGTCGAAACATTGCTGAAGCTGTCCTCCTCTGATGCCTTCAGCCCCCGTGTCGGCCACAGGGGGAGTGGCGATGGTGCCGCCTGCTCCTACCATGCCCCCAGCAGTGCTCATGTTCTCGCTCGCCCCCGCATCCTTGCATGGCATCTGAGGCCGCGGGTGGCGGAGCCTTCGAGGTAGATGGCTGGGTCGAAGCGCGGATCTTTACCAATGACATATGTACCTAAAAGCACCACATATTAGAAGCTAAACAACAATTGCACAATGATGTAGTACAACACTCTTTTATAATATCTTATAACATTCAATATACTCACATATTAGATGAATTAACATCTTATATTATGGGTCGGAAGGAGTTTAGTGCATTCTTACAAATTATCGGCTGATTAATTGTTGCTGCATCCATGGGTTACAGTTAGTTTGAGCTAGTTCGGGCTCAAATAGCCCTAAATTATATCTAAACACGAGGGCTAGTTTGAGCTAGTTGCATCTATAACCCACCTAAAAAAACTATCCAACCCAAGAGGTGCTAATTGGAGCTAGTTCTCCTAGTGCATTTATTGTCAATCTAACCCTGCCATCCAAACAACTCTTTGGATGGAGTTAGTTCAGGGTTAGTCATGAGCTAGAAACTAACTCTATCCTCTAGCTAAGTTGAGTATCCAAACAGAGTTGTGTTGTTGTTGTTGTTGTTGTTGTTGTTGTTGTTGTTGTTGCTGCTGCTGCTCTTCTACGTATATCTAGACATCATCATCACATTAATGTAACACTCTTCCTTGTTGCTATGTAGCCTAGGATTGCATATTTAGACATTAAGTACAGTGCATGTTACTATGTAGCCTTAGATATATTACATATGGCCCTAGTTAACCTAACAATAAATGGGTTGAAGATATATTCAGTTAAAAGTCTGATTCACCGATTAGTCCCTTATCAGCCCCCGGCCTATATGGTACTAGCTACCGATATCCTGAACAGTGAGCATATATAAGCCGTGGGATGAAACTAACCTCGATGGAAAACAGTAGTCGTTCCCTAAATTGTCCTGTGTAGGTACATCGAGAAGCATGTTAAGCGGAACAGGCTAAACATCAACCAAAATTATCCATGGCAGACAATAATCTCCAAAAGATAGCTTCAGTGTGCAGGTTTAAGCACGCTAATAAAGCAAAACAAGTGGAAAGGTGTGTTAACTGCAACCGGCCTAACATTTAACAACAAGCAAACATAGTCATTCAAACTGGTATTGTGCTGGTCTAAGTACACTGCTTATTGTAAAAAAATTGGATAGACGTGTTAAGTACAAGATGTAGCAACCAAATGTAGTCATTCATAGTGGTATTGTTGAAACTGGTACTGATGAAATTGAACTGCACAGTTCATACTTGCACATATAGAACATCACATTGTGAATAACTGGAATAAACAAGCCATACTACAAACAACCATAGGTAGCATTTTAAACTCTACATATGCTAACTACAAACAACCGAACAATCAAAAAACTTTAAAAGAGGCATATGCTAGCTATAACAGGCTTAACAGCAAGCAAATATATGCATTCCTATCGGTATGTTTAAAACTGGATTGATGAAATGTACTGGACAGTAAATAATTGCACATGTAGAGCATCACATTGTGAACAACTGAAATAAACAAGGCATACTGCAAACAACCAGATATAGCAATTAAAACTAAACATATTCTCACTACACTACAAAAGGGACTCGACAAAACAAATCATGGGTTTCCCCCTGTGAAGAGGCACGGCAAAACAAATCATGGGTTTCCTCACTTGTCACAGATAGGCTCGTTCCTGTGGGAAGATCACGGACCCTAGATGTGCTCCATGTTGTCGCAGATGGTCTCATTCCCCTTAGAAGAGCACGGTTGTACACTACTAGGGAAAACCTTATACACATAATCTTACCAGCAGCGTGGTTTAAAAACAAACGCTACTACTAATTAGCAGTAGCGCGCTTCAAAAGTGCACGCTACTAACACCCAGTTAGTGGTAGCGCGCTGAGGTAAAGAGCACTACTACTAAAATTGCCAGGGAGTTGCCTCCAAACTATGTATTGTAGTAGCGCCCTTCCTCCAAACTATGTATTGTAGTAGCGCCCTTCCCATACACGTGCTACTGCTAACTTGCCTAGCAGTAGCGCATTATGCCAGCACCCGCTACTGCTAAAGTCACATCCCCTCTCGCGCCTAAGTTTAGTCCCATACTGCTAAGCGAACAGGGTGTTTACCACCTTAAATATGTTACTTCTCAAACCATCACAAGCACTTGGTCTTCATTGAATTCTATGTGTAGGATCTATGGCCGCAATAGGAATCTTCACCGGTTCTTAAAAACCGAGGAAGATTCCTATTGACCATTTAGATTCTACACAAAAAGATCATTGATGACTAATGTATTTTTGAATTTTTTTTACATGCCTAGTCTTAGGTGTAACGCATTTTGCAGAAGGCGCTACTGGTACAGGCATAGCGGTAGCGCTTCTGCAGCTAAACGCACTACTGCTACGGAGATTAGCAGTAGCGCTTTATCCTGTCCAGCGCTAATGCTAAATTTAATTTTACCTTCCCCCAACCGTCCGCCCCACTCTCCCTCTCCACTCTCTCACTCCCCCGCACCCCCATCGTCCACCGCGGCCATCGTTCCGCGACCACCATCGTCGCCCGTCGCCGCCGACGCTCCTGCTCCTCCTCCACTGAGGTAATCCCTCCTCCCTACCGCGCCCCTCCCTCCACCTTCGGC
>NC_057797.1:401412606-401416415 GCF_018294505.1 Triticum aestivum | reverse complement strand
CTCCCTCCTCCCAACCCCTCCTCCCTCTATCCCTCCTAAACCCTAAACTTTTTTGTACTGTTCTTGTATAATGTGGTTTTTTACTGTTTTTTAGTAAGAAAATTAATTATTTTTATTTATAGTAAGTGCTTAGTTGAACTAGTTGAATTAATAGAACTGTTTTATTTTTAGTAACAAAATTTAGGTATATGAGATTTGATGTCCTAATTAAAATTTTACTATAGAAGTAGTTTATTTTTAGTAAGAAAATTAATAGAACTACTTTATTTTTAGTAAGTGCTTAGTTGAACTAGTTGAATTAATACAACTAGTTGAATTTATGTCATTATCACTTTGTCATCAAAGAATGCTATATGAGATTTGATGATCAAATTAAAACTTTACTCGGTGGAATATGCAGGCTTTGTACGGTCGTGTCTCATTGGAGTGATTGTCATCCAAGCTACCTCTACTTCCTCTACACCCGAGTTCGTGAGCTAAAAGTCCACCTCCTCTTTATCCACTTCTCGATGTGTTGAATAGAGTAGAACTAGGGTATTTAGTCAGTGAGCCCATGTGCGAATGCTTATGATAATTGATCCGGATGGAATTGCAAGATTAAGCATGCATCATTGTATGTGTATAAACATCTTTGTATTGCTGGGAAAATCCGAGTGGCTTATGTCTTGCCGGAGTGTTGATTCATTTCCGTTCCGGCAAATTTCAGGCGCTCGGTATGTCCTATTTTAGCAAAGGTCATGCCAGATTTTTTTCATGAATTTAAGCATGACTTGTGCTAGAATATGTAGGAAATATCGAGTGCCCCGGATTTGTGTGTTGAGTTTCCTGCTAGTTGCCTTCGATCGATTTTCAATTAATGTTTCAACTATGAACACTAGTTGACCCGTTGCGCCAAATGGCGCAGAGACCCACTAAACCCATGTTCGCGATGAAAATAGTTTCCTTTAGTAAGGACGGACGATGTATATACTCATTGTAGTTTGGTAGTAGAAAGTCATATATAAAATTAAACCTATGTTTAGTTGGTTTTGTTGTGGCCCTTGAATCCATATGTGCTTTGGAAAGAAAACATGGTTTAGTTGATTTCGTTGTGGGCAAGCAGGTCCTACCCATTTTAATTTGGTAGTACAGAATCCCAATGAAGACCGCGTTGAAAATATGTGTATTTTCAAGTAATCTCCTGTTGCGCCATTAGAGATGGTTTTTTTAAACACAGTACAAACGCAAGTGCTCATATACACGCGCATACACTCACCCCTATGAATGTACACACGCACAGGTTGGTTCGCATTAAAGATGGATTTTAGTTTGTTTAGTTGTGGGCAAGCAGGTACCTACACATTTTAATTTGGTAGTATAGAATCCTATTGAAGACCACGTCGCATTGAGAGACCCACTGAACACCATTTGTGCTTTGAAAAAAATTCCAGTGTCAGTAGCACTATTTGTCTACTACATGCTTAATAGAAGTGCTTTGATCGAAAATGCCAAGCGAAGACCGAGCTCAATGAAGGCCTTTATTTGAAACCTTTAAAATTCAAACTATTCAGTTTCAAAAAATTCTGAAAATAAATACACATATACCTAGATACATAATGTACATGTCTGCAAGTTTTCAGGTCGTAATACTATAGAATGTGAGCAAAAAAGACAAATCTGGAGCCTTTTAGCTTACGTACTCTCATCAAGTCCACAATTTTGGTTTTTTTCTACAGCTCGCAATTCAAGGTATTTCATCCTGAATTTTTTCACACATACACTTTACATCCGCGAATACATGTGTATTTTTTTCAGAATTTTTGAAACTAAAATTATGAAGTTTGAATTATTCAAAATAAAGGGCTCCATGGAGCTTGGTCTCCAAAATGCCCTACTCTGCTTTGATTGTTTATAACTTTTATATGTTGTCCTCTGATAATCTAATAAAACATATATGTTCCGTCGACCACCCACATGAAAAGGAAAGTAAAATACTTCTGTTACTTTCAAAATGACCTCATGCTCAACTCACATATGTCATTAGTTAAGCTCATCCAGACTGAATTCCCTGACCGACCATTAATACATCATCCCCACACTTCTGGTTATGTTCTTTGTAACATGGGACTATTTACATGTGGGACACACTGTTGGCGCTTTTCAAAGAAGTTAACATGTGAAAAGTAGCAGAACCGGTACAGTAGAAAAGGCCATCTAGTTACTGAACTGGTCGTGCATGGCCGTGCATGTACATAGTACATAAACGTTGAATGTTCAATGCCACAGAAACCCCAAATGTTTTCTATTCTTCAGCCTCTAATGCGCCCTGATAGAAGGCTTTATCAAGATAGAGACAACACCCGAGAACTACTGCCACAACCTCATCCATAAATGACATCTACCGAGCATTTTCTGCAACAAATTAAGTAAAGTTTACCTAGAATCCCAATCCATATTTCTCTCCCCTCTCCTGCAACTCGCACAACAAGTATAACAATCAGTATATATGGACACAGCTGCATGAGGGCACATCAAGGAACAACAAAAAAACACATCAATCAGGATGCTTGTTCAGTATACACACTTTCGCAAACATTATCTTCTCCTTTTCATATTTGATTTCTAGCACATAATAAACACCATCATCCATATTTCAAAGTCTTGGTTGTTAATTTTGCATCGTGTGTGTGGCAATCTGGGTTCAGCAAAAGCTCTGAATCTTTTCCTGATAATCTTAGTGTCATAATATAGTCTTCTCTGCCAATGAGTAATGGTTGGAAACAAGAAACACAAGAGGTTTTATATGCTAATGATAATATGCTACATAAATAAATAAATAAAACAGAGATGAGATGAACCAAAAAATTGAGCTTGTAGTACAAATACCAATTACAAACACCTTATCGCAGCTTATAAGGAAATCATTTTGTCAAGCGTATAGTACAAAAACGAAGTACTCTGTAGAAACATACAGATAGAAAGGCTCAATGGCAATGGGCATATCTGCAGCGGAGCCGCAACCTCAAGTATAATTGCCATACTTATCTACACTAAAAAGGATAGAGAGTGACCCATGCATGTGCATTGAGGGATACACTAAAGTTAGTTATGTGCCTAAGCTTGGTTTGTGAAAAAGGCGAAACCAATTATTTATGTGCTTAACACACCAGCAAATCAAATGCAGCCTCCACTACATGTCAATAGTTCCAAGAAAAACAAAAATCTAATATGATATTTAATTGTAAGCATACAACAAATAGTTCCACTCATAAATTGGTGTCGCCATTCCTCAAAATAGAAATTTTCAACCTTTCCATCCTTTTTAAATTACAACAAAGAGTATCACTGTTTAAGTTTCTAAGAAAAGTGGAGAAGAAAAGTTGAGGAGCTGAGGACAGGGAAATGTGATAATTTCAAGGAGATAACTTTGTCTAGTTTTATATCCTATAATGTTGAATTTTGAAAAGGTTTTTCTATTATTATGTTGACACTATGACAGCATGTTTACGCCAGGATAAAATCCTGTCAAAATTATTTGTCTAGTTCAAACAGGATATCATGTTCAAGAATTTGACAATGATAGTATATCATCTGCAATTATTATGCTATATGACATGAAGTGTACACGTTTAACTTGGCAAAACATAACATACACAGGATCGGCAAAAAAATCCCCAGAGCCTTCCTACTCGTCCTAGGCACCTCCCTGCCTCCCTCTCTCCCCTAATCAGGCTAGTAAAAATATAGACCCAAGTTGTATATGAACTTTGTCTAGTTTTATATTCTATAATGTTGAATTTTGAAAAGGTTTTTCTATTATTATGTTGACA
>NC_057797.1:401401683-401412444 GCF_018294505.1 Triticum aestivum | reverse complement strand
CAATAATCTCACACATGCATGAAAGAGCGGGCAAAAAAACTGCACCGCCAGGGTCTCAAAAATTGGGATCACAAAAGACATAGCAAGGCACATCCTAGCGCAGGAAGTAGTATAGATGAAATAAGCAACATAAGAAACCAAAACAAACAACTAAAGCACGCACGCAACACCTGGTCAGGTAGAAGAATAAACAGTAAGTAATATAGAGAAACAAAATTAAAGAAAACAGAAAACGGAGGCACACAATACAAACCTTGATAGCAAGTCGGGGAACCGGCAACCTAACAGATCGGTAAACGACAAAGCAAGTGAAGGCAACGACAACTGGACCTGCAAAACAAAAGGAAGCAAGGAGCCACATGACGGATAGTGTCAAGCTATCTACTGCGAGGACTATCATGAAACTAAAATCTGCTGTTGCATTACCTACACAGCCTTTGTATATGTTATCAGATTAACATGTATGGAGACAACAGAATATACCAGGGGATAATTAAGTAACACCAGGAAAACTATTACCAGATCACAAACAACGGCAATCTGACAACCAAAGCACAAGGTTGCCAAAGAAAGGCGCACTTACAGAGTCCATAAACAAGATATCAAGTAGAACACATAATATAAAACAGAGGCGTAATTCTCCTCTGTATTCTGATATATATGCTTCAGAAATTTGTACCTTCTCTTCTGTTTGATTTGGTTACCGTAGTTCGATCTTTTCCCTCTGGTGAGTTATGCGCCATCCTTACATGATTCATCAGCATCACCTAGAAACGATCTGAGGAAAAACAAAATCAAAGTGAAATCAAATGGAATCACGTGCAGGTAGTAGCGAAGTACTATATCGAAATCATTTGTTGCAATGTAAATTTGTAAGATACATGCAATTGATATCCAAAGGTCACTATTTTGAATTCTCTCTAAGCATAACAGGCAAAAGTATTAGGTGGATGCAAATGCTCCTATTCTCCTTATTGTAAGAATATGTAGGAGGTTTATTAGTAAGGAAATAGTGGTAACCTTTTCTTAGTAAATAAGATCGATGGAAACAAATGTACTTTTCATATGTGACTCCGGAAAAAAAATTAAATATCTTTTCCTTTAGCTGTACCATGACCATATTTACAATGGTCCATCGCACTGTCAATGTACCACAATGTGCATAGCTTATTGATGCTTTGGGGCTAACACATGTTCTTCACAACTAAATTGGTAGAACGATAAACATGATGTTGAGCTAGAAAAAATAGAACTACAGACTGGGAAAAGTTCAGGTCCAAAAGCATATCTGATAGATATGTCTGTCAGGCGTGTCGAACATTTTCTACAGTGAGATAGACTGAGCAGAAGAAACACATTACTGGTTTTCCAAAAACATCTTAAGAAATGGAGCTCTTGGACCAGTGAATTACACCGGTATTCTCAATATAGAATATACCACATCTGCAATCTCACTGGTGAGAACCAGTGATCAGTGAAAGATTAAGAAATTATCTAAACCTATAAGCTTCCATTCTAACTGGCGGGGAAACAAAATGTCAATATCCTCTCACTTAGTTCAGACATGTATAGGATAGTGTAGCAGTACATGTGTGTAAACAGAAACCAAGTTCATTATGGAAACTGGAAAGTACCAACAAAATGGCAGTAAAAGGTTTTTAAGTTTTACGTTTAGTAGCACGGGTAGGAAGTAGATCAGTTCTTTTTTTAGTTCGGGGAAATTTAGGACAATGTAGAATTGCCTAATTATTTTATATCCAAGATAGAAGTATTGGCAGATTATCCTCAAACTATATTCTTTACAGTTATAAGAAATGTTGTCCAATGCAGAGAAATAGGCATGATAATTGATAAGTTTGGTAACTAAGCGTAAAAGACGCTCACTACAAAAATACAGGCCATAGAACTGAAAATAGAAAAACCGATGATAAAGAAGGAGGTAACCTGGTAGAGTGCCACACCGAAGGGCATTTTCCTAAATATGTTTGTAAAACACAACTCACGGTCGATGGACTTAACTAAGGTATTTTTAAGCACAACATTTATAAAGGAAATTGACCATATACTTTTTTATGAATGATGCAAGACTTATGTTTTTTTTGCAAGAATCAACCTTAGCAGGCTGTTGTGTAGAGTTACTGTCAGCGGAAGATGGCGCAGCCAAGAAAAATTGGTTGTGGATTTCTTCTATGCCTGTTGCTCCATCCTGCAGCAATTATTTAGAAAAACAAATAAGATGATTGTCAGATTAGATAAGGCACACTTCTTGCACTGAAAACAAATGTTTTGCATCAATATAATAGATGACCAAAAAATCTGAATACTAAAAGTGCAAGGTGGATATGCATGAGAATGGAAGATCTGAATGTGCAAGTACAAGCATTAAGGAAGGTACTAACTAATTTGTAGCTGTTGCATTGTACAACCTACACACAGAAAACAAATGCCAAGATAGAAAGCTCGCTGTTCTAAATCATATACACGGCCGCTAAGTAAATTACCGAGTTAGTTTAAGCAGCCTAGGAAAGAGAAAATAATCTAGCAAAATTAGGGAATCTAGTACTTGCTTACTTACTAAGCCTTTTGTCCCAAACAAGTTCGTGTAGGCTAGATATAAAACCCTTTCACGAGGTCTTCCCAGGAGATCCCCATCCTAGTACTATTCTCGCCCAAATGGGTTTCATACCCAAAGGACTGACTAGTTTTTACGTTGGCTCGCCAAGCCTATCACAACCCTTAGATACTCTTATCATAACTGATAAAAAGGAACTATCCTTGGACATGCTTATTAGTTTTACGCTCAAGAGAACTTATTAGGCAAGTAAACCGTACAATGTGATTTCTTAGGTACTTAGCAATCTCTCATAGGTTAATTAGATGCTCTTTTATTGATTTAGATGTAGTAACCAAGTCATTATGTACCATTTGGCAAGTTCATGCATTAATGCTTCAGCTTTAAGGTCCATCAATCAAAACAAAGCCCAAGCACATACATTGGGCGAATTCCTGAAAGAACAAAGGAACAGGTGAGTGTTATCTATAAAGAAATCAAGAGAATGAAATAGGAGGGCTGATTATTCAGAAGAAAGGGTGGAGTATAATATCTCTATTGGACTCCCAATTAGCAAAAGA
The DNA here is from genome assembly GCF_018294505.1 of Triticum aestivum. Classification (NCBI taxonomy): domain Eukaryota; kingdom Viridiplantae; phylum Streptophyta; class Magnoliopsida; order Poales; family Poaceae; genus Triticum; species Triticum aestivum. Next base: position 401,409,312 of record NC_057797.1, on the reverse strand, counting down.
AGAAGACATGGAAAGGCATATTCTAAAATATGTGATATATCATTGCCCTTAAAGATTTGAAATTCCATCTACGGAACTACAAAAATGTAAACATCCAACAAATTCAGATGCATGACACAGACAGCCGTACCAATAGACAGAGATGCTTAACTGAAAAGCTAGGAGCTGCATGAGAAGTCCTTTGACAAAATGCTCCAACCTGACAATAGGTTGGGTCAGAATATAATATGCTTAATACCTAACCCTTGACAACATCTAAACAAATTAATAAACATTAACTACGTACATGCAGCTCCCACAGATTAGGGCAGTGTGTAATGTTTCATTCTTCTTGTTTTAACACCAAAAGAAAAGATAATCAAGGGAAAATAATTTTTTTCCTTTCTAAAACAACTCAATCTGCTCCTTTAAATTTATTTAGCTGGCAGACATGAACCAACTATGGTAACTTTCTTATCTGGGGCCTAATTTTAACTTGGTACAAAATAAAGTAGTCATTTTTACGTACTAAAACTTTACTTCTGGGTAAGATAATCCAAAATGTAACTACTACAACAGGAGAACCACAGATCAATTTACCATCAACTTAAGATATTGGCGATATAATTGAATTTTTTTAGCATTGTACCAGCCACAAGATTGCCACAAATCACAATCAAACATGTGTGTACGTATCTCTTGTTCTACCCTAAAATTGGCTTTCTAACTCATGCAACTAAGCATAATTTATTTTGCGACGCCCTAGAATATCTGCGGTAAAATTACTTACGAATGCATCGTGAACCCTGCTGTATAACCTGCAATACCATAGTTGTAGCTACATCAACATGGACATATCATCAGTTACTAAAAAAGAACCTTTACATAATGGAAAATGAGTTGTTATTATGCCTTGCTTCTTAGTGGGATGTGCATACCTCTTTGCCTGTCGCTGCTGTCCTCGTCTATGTGCACCACCTCCATCCTGCCTGAATGGTATTATCATGTCAAATAGCTTTGGCCTCCTGACCTGTGCACCTGTCACACCTAACCAGTGGTTAGTGCGCCTAAGAGCTGGCTGGTGGGCCCAGCCAGCTGGCCAGACAAGTGGCGTGCGTGTGTGGGGTTAAATTGGCCGCCTGTGGCCGGGTGTGAGTATGCGTGCATTGTACTCTGAATCTTAATCTTCCCTCTGCAATCCATCTCCTCCTCCTTCCTCTCCAAGCCAACCTCTCGTCCCCCAGCGCGATCTGGATCCTCTCCCTCTCCCTCTCTTCCTGGGGTGTTACAACTGGTAATCAGAGCCACCAAATCTTCCGAAAAATTTTGTTCCTCACTTGTTTGGGGGTCAGTAACATCCACCGCGCCGGTGTGGCTTGCTCCGGCGAACCACACAAAATCCGTCGCGGGATTCGACGCCCTCTCGAGCAGGACGACGGCTACTTCCAAGGCTTCTGCGGCGACGCGGCAAGTGCTGGCCGCCATGGACGAGGGGAACACCAACATCACCAAGATGCTGGAGTCGCTGCTCGCCAAGATCGACGATCAGAAGGCGACTCACGAGAAGCGGATCGAGCTCCAGGCCGCCTTCAACGCGCAGATCTCGCAAGAGATGCGCGGCCTAGCGCGGCAGCTCGATCTGACGCAGGCGGACCTCGACCTCACGCGCAAGACGACGGAAGGATCCTCTCCATCAGGCTCGGTCACCACGCACATCCACCAGCCCGCGCAACCGCAGCAACCCCCACCGCCTCCGGATCCGTACCGGCCGTCGTCGTCGCACGCGCGCCTGGGCGATCACCGCCCTCCCCTCCTTCCGGTGCCGCCACAGGGAGGGTTCGTCGCCGCTCCGACCGCGTCTCCGCCGGGCTACCACTCCAACGAGTACCACAAGCCCCCGAAACATGGTTTCCCCAAGTTCGACGGAACGGCGCCGTACTTATGGCTGGACCGCTGCCTCGCCTACTTCGAGCTCTACAAGTTGGCTGCACACCAGTGGGTCGCCACCGCCGCGCTCTACATCGACGGCCAGGCAGCACACTGGCTCCAAGCGTTCCGCCAATCGCATCACAACATCACATGGGACGTGTTTACATCGGCGATCCTGGAGGAGTTTGGCGCCGACGAGTTCGAGATGGTGATGCACAAGCTCCTGCAACTCCGGCAGACAGGCACCGTCGCCGAGTACCGTGCTGCCTTCGACGAGCAGATGTACCACTTGCTCGCACTCGATCCGTCCATCAACACCAAGTTCTTCGTCACGCAATTCCTCCTCGGCCTGAAGGACGAACTGCGTGCCCCGGTGCGGCTCCAGGCGCCGTCAAGCATCACGCGCGCCTCGGTGCTCGCGCGCATACAGGAGGAAGAACTGGGCACGTACCGTGCACGCCCCCGCATCACACCCGCTGGCCGACCACCACCGACAGCTGCCGCGGCCGCGCCACAGCGCGCCGTGGCCGCGCCGGCGCGTGCCCAAGGGGACGAGTACGCGCGGGAGAGGCAGCTGCGCGACTTCCGCCGAGCGAACAACCTCTGTTTCAAGTGTGGGGATCGGTACTCCAGAGAGCATCGCTGCGCCCAGCCCGCGCAGTTGCTCACCATCAACGTGGGCGACCACGGAGAGGTGCTATCCGACGACACCATCCACGCCTTGCAACTGCTCGACGATCCGGGGCCAGCGGCGCAATCTCCTGCTCCGGCCGCGGACGCGCCAGAGTGCTGCCTCCTCTCGTCCCAGGCGCTCGACGGCACAGACTCCACAACGACGATCCGGTTGCGCGCCCTCGTCGGGAACCAGGTCATGCTCCTGTTGCTCGACTCAAGCAGCACCCACAGTTTCGTCAACAAGGCCTTCGTCGATCGCCTCGGCCTCGCCACGGAAGAAATGCCGCCAACGGAGGTGCGGGTGGCCAATGGCGACAAGCTCACGTGCACGCGCAGGGTGCCCGGCCTCAAGTGGTGGATGCAGGGTCACACCTTCAACACGCCCATGCACGAACTGGAGATCGGCGCGTACGATGGCATTCTGGGCATGGACTGGCTCGCCCAGAACAGTCCGATGACATGCCACTGGCAAGACAAGTGGGTGAAATTCCAGCACGACGGCGCAGAAGTTACCCTGCGCGGCGTGTCCACCAAGCCGGCCACCTCCATCAAGGCCGTAGGACCCGAAGAGCTGCGCAAGATGGTGGCCGGAAACGACGTTTGGGCCATGGCCATGGTGGACACATGCAACGGCGCGCCGCGACCGGCTCGCAAGTGTGCAAGCCAAACCCCGCTCGCCGACCTACTCGAGGAGTTCGCCGACGTGTTCGCGGCACCGAAAGGGCTCCCTCCGCACCGACAGTACGACCACGTCGTCACGCTGGTGGAGGGCGCGGTCCCCGCGAACACGCGCCCGTATCGCTACTCGCCTCTGCAGAAGGACGAAATCGAGCGTCAGGTTAAGGAGATGCTGGATTCGGGCGTGATCACGCACAGCGTCAGTCCATATGCCGCGCCGGTGCTGCTCGTGAAGAAGGACGGCACTTGGCGGTTCTGCGTCGACTATCGCCGGCTCAACGACGCCACCATCAAGAACAAGTTTCCCCTTCCTATCATTGACGAACTCCTGGATGAATTGGCCGGCGCAGCAGTGTTCTCCAAGCTGGACTTGCGCGCTGGTTACCACCAAATCAGAATGCGGGAAGAGGACGAGCTCAAGACGGCATTCAAGACGCACCATGGACACTTTCAGTTCAGAGTCATGCCGTTCGGCCTGACGAACGCGCCTGCCACATTTCAGTGCCTGATGAACTCCATGTTTGGTAAGTATGTCCGCAAGTTCGTCATCATCTTCCTTGACGATATCCTTCTCTTCAGTGAAACCATGGAGGAGCACCTGGAACACCTGCGCATTGTCTTCGAGCTGCTCCGGGCACACCAGCTTTTCGTCAAGGAATCCAAGTGCACTTTAGCTGCGGATCACATCGACTACCTGGGTCATGTGATCTCCAAGGAGGGCATGGCCACAGATAAGGAGAAGACGTAGGCCATGGATCAGTGGCCGACACCGACGAACGCCACGGAGCTGTGCGGCTTCCTCGGCCTCACGGGCTACTACAGGAAGTTCGTCCCACACTATGGCATCATCGCGAAGCCACTCACACAGCTGCTGACGAAGAAGGGCTTCTTCTGGACGGCGCAAGCACAAGCAGCGTTCGAGACGCTCAAGCAATCGATGGTCACCACGCCAGTCCTTGCCCTACCAGAATTTGCGCGGCCGTTCACGATCGGGACAGACGCCTGCGACACGGGCGTGGGCGCGGTGCTCGCGCAGGATGGGCACCCGGTCGCATACTTCAGCAAGGCGCTCGGCGTTCGCAACCAGAAGCTATCCACTTATGAGAAGGAATTCCTCGCCGTGATGATGGCCGTCGACAAGTGGCGTCAGTACTTGCAGCGCGGCCCCTTCGACATCATCACGGATCACAAATCTCTCTGTAATCTAGGCGAACAACACCTGGAGACAGAGCTCCAGCGCAAGGCCATGGCGAAGCTGGTGGGATTACAGTTCCGTTTTCAGTACAGAAGGGGGCTGGACAACGGCGCAGCTGACGCGCTCTCGCGAGTGGGCAAACAGTTCGAACTGGCCGCGCTCTCGACGTGCCAGCCCAACTGGGTGCAGGAGGTGGCCAACTCATATGCCACTGACGCTAACGCCCAGGAACGACTGCAACAACTGGCGATCCACAGCCCGGACGATTAGGGCTACGAGCTCTACCGTGGCATCATCAGGCGCCAGGGGCGCCTCTGGATCGGGGCCAATTCGGCCCTGCGCACCAAGCTCATCGCCGCGCTGCACTGCAGTGCGGTGGGTGGTCACTCCGGCTCCACTGCCACCTACCAGCGCGTGCACAAACACTTCGACTGGCGCGGCCTCAAGCGCGACGTCGCCGAGTTCGTGCAGCAGTGCACCGTGTGCCAGCAGGCCAAGCACGAGCATGTCAAGCCGGCGGGCCTCCTCGCCCCGCTGCCCATTCCAACGGCGCCATGGCAGGACCTCACCATGGACTTCGTGGAGGGGCTACCGCGCTCCGAAGGACACGACACGATCATGGTGGTCGTCGACCGCTTCACCAAGTTCGCCCACTTTGTCCCTCTCCGCCACCCCTTCAACGCCAAGCAGGTGCCGCGCGCCTTCTGGGAGAACGTGGTGAAGCTGCACGGCATTCCGGTGTCCATCGTCTCCGATCGCGACAAGATCTTCACAAGCCACCTCTAGCGCGAGCTGCTCGCGAGCGCTGGCACCAAACTGTTGTACTCGACAGCCTATCACCCTCAGACCGACGGCCAGAGTGAAAGGGTGAATCAGTGCATGGAGATGTACCTCCGATGCGCTGTCCACGACTCGCCGCACCAATGGCGCCGGTGGCTGCCAATGGCGGAGTTCTGGTACAATTCCACCTTCCATGCGTCACTCAAAGGCACTCCCTTCAAGGCCCTCTACGGCACGGAAGCTAACCTGGGCGCCATGGCTTCTTGGGCGGAGTCGGCGCCGGCCGGCGAGGAGTTGGATTGGGCGGCGCACACCGCGCACAGCTGGAGCGCGCACAGCACCGATTCAAGAAGAACGCTGACCGCAACCGCACAGAGAGGCACTTTCAGGAGGGCGAACAAGTGTTGCTCAAGCTCCAGCCGTATGGGCAGCGTTCGGTGGTCAATCGCCCCTGCGCCAAGCTCGCCTTTAAGTACTTTGGCCCGTTCAAGATCACCGAGAAGATTGGCGCACTCGCTTACAAGCTCGACCTGCCGCCAGAAAGCCAAGTCCACCCTGTCTTTCACGTGTCACAACTGAAGCCCTTCACCCCCGACTATACGCCGGTGTACGGTGAACTTCCCAAGGCGCCGGACCTCTCCGTCGACAACCTCCTGCCGACCCGCATCCTGGACAGGGGCATGATGAAGCGCGGCGACGTGCCGGTGGTGCAGCTCAAGGTGCAGTGGGGCACCGGCGACTCCGCGCCGACGACATGGGAGGACCACGACGTGCTGCGCAACCGCTTTCCAACGGCATCACTGTGGGCGGAGGCGGAGAACGACGACGATACTGACGAAGAAGATGAGGACACAGCTTAAGGAGGGAGGAATGTCACACCTAACCAGTGGTTAGTGCGCCTAAGAGCTGGCTGGTGGGCCCAGCCAGCTGGCCAGACAAGTGGCGTGCGTGTGTGGGGTTAAATTGGCCGCCTGTGGCCGGGTGTGAGTATGCGTGCATTGTACTCTGAATCTTAACCTTCCCTCTGCAATCCATCTCCTCCTCCTTCCTCTCCAAGCCAACCTCTCCTCCCCCAGCGCGATCTGGATCCTCTCCCTCTCCCTCTCTTCCTGGGGTGTTACAGCACCCTGCGTATAGAAGAGAGGAAATCCTGAACCACCTTGAGATCCTTCGTTCCTAGTGCTCCAGCCGACGAGCTTTCCCCAACCGCTGACCCTGCCCGCCCGCATCCGCCGCTCCACCAATCTCTTCTGCTTACTCCCGCAGGCGCTGGACCCCCACCGATGAAGGACAGTGTCGAGCGCGGCCGTCGCTGCATCACCTTGGCATGCTGACGGGGCCGGCATCAAGGGCTTGGTGAGACGGGAGGCGAGGGCTTGGGAAGAGCGCCGCAACGGCTTGGCAGGGGTCGGCGGTGGTGGCACGAGAGATGAGAGGATGACCGCGCGTGAGGCAGCGGAGATCATAGGGCGGAGGCCGTGGTGACGATAGGGGGAGCGATGGGGTGCCGGGGTGGATGAGGAAGTGAGGAAATGTGGCGGCTGTGGGTTGGGGCTAGGGTTCCTGTGCTTGTGCCCAATGGGCTCTCGGCGAGGAACGGCCAATCGCACCCTTCCGCCATCATACCCAGCCAACACAGAGTAAACCAACGAACAAACCGGCCCACCAGTCATACACACGTGAAAAGAATAACAAGGTGAAACCTGCAGTGAATATCCAATGGCTGAGGTGAGGTGAGGTGGGACTTTTACTAAGATCGGACGACCACGAACGAAACAATCGGGGGAGCTCTGTGAGGTGAAGACGCGCGTTGCTGCGCCCGCCCATATTGAGAAAGTATAGATATAGGGAGCAAATAAAGTCAAAAATGAGTGACGGTATAGATAACAAATGTGCCATTCAACAATATCCCGCATTAAGATTACACACTTCAAATTCTAATGGTCTATGGCCAGAAAGAATTAAACAAGATGTGAAATTATCAGCATTTGGCTATGGAACTTTATTCCCAAATGATTTGGAATAAAAGAATACACGAGCGGCAAATGATGTTCATCATGATTCATATATCAGGGATATTCTACCCATTCCTACTCATTTTAGACTAACGATTTTTTTTCCTAGAACGATTTTAAAGTGTTGGGTAGAAGTAGCACAGGAAAGAAGAAAGCCAACAAGTGTTATATACCCAAGCCATACCAAAGAAACCAACCTTCTTAGGTCCAGGTCATGGCACAGATAGATTATATATAATCAGAAATAAAGAGAATGAAAGGGACCAGGCAAAATGGGTGTGCCCGGCTGGAATAAAAATCAAACAAATTGCATAGAATGCAGAAAATTTGTGGGTAGTCGCACCTGTCCAGCAGCCATGTTTGCAATTGGGTGTGACA
>NC_057797.1:401389531-401401673 GCF_018294505.1 Triticum aestivum | reverse complement strand
GCACTGCAACCATGTAAGGAGTAACAGTAATTCAGTTCTGTTGATATGAAGACATGTAGGACAATTATAGGGTGGTTAGCAAGAATTAAACTAAGTAACGGGTATGTCTGACGAATAGTGGGAGATGAGAAATGACACAAAAGGGGGAAGGATGAGAGGTTTCAAAGCATAATATATCAGGGAGAACGGGAGAGATTCAAAGCATAAGTTTCAGTTATGGAAGGGGAAAGAACGTGGTCATGGTGTGATGGTACAGCTCCAACAGCATGGCGGCCTACATACCCGGAGGACTGATGGGGAGCGTGCGGCCGCCGTAGACGAATACATCAGGATACGACATGGGAAAGAAGGGCTTCACCGTGGGGCATGCGGAGGAAGAATAGACGGGACCGATGTCGTCTCCTACGCGCACATGCAGTAGAAGCTTGCCGCCGGGACTCGGGACGGCGGCGGCGCAGCGTAGACGAACAGGGAAGCTGCGCGCATTCACGGACTGGGCAAATTGTGCATGTCCGACAGGGCCCTCTGGGCCTACAACCTTCGCGGCCCAATCAATCACCACCCGTCTAACTCGTTCCGAGGAGCAGCAGCCCGATAACGGTGCCTTGAACGACCCGCGCGGGTGGAGGGGTAAATAACTGTCATGAATGACCTGTGCGATGACGGAGCTAATCTCGAGCGTACGTGGTAGTGATCCAATGGCTGAGAGTGTTAAATCGCTGAGAGGCTTCGTAGCTAGCTCTATTATACTGTTTCTCAATAGGAAATGTGTCACACCCTAGTTCTGGCCTGACCTATGCTAGCTTCCATGTGAGCATCATGTTTAAATTCAAATGAAACTTGAATTGAGGAATTTTCAAAAGGCCTCAGAAAACCTCTAAAAATAACCAACATTTAATTCTTCTCAAATGAATCCAAGAAAATGTTCCTGCTATTCTATAGAAATATTGGTAAGAGGTAAAATTCAAACCAATATTTTGAAGTCACAGAAATATTTGTTTTGGCCATTTGAATTAATTCAATAACTATTTGCATTGGATATATATTTTATATATAATTAATATATGTCCAATAATTCTAGAACATTTTATGTGGTTTGGTATATTTTAGTTCTAGCCACATAATTATTTTCAGGATTTTATAAAATGGTTTAGTATTTTTACTAAACCAAAACAAAACAGAACAAAATAGAAAACAGAAACTAATAGAGAGAGAGAGAGATTACCTGGCGCTTACCTGGCCACCTACCTGGCAGCCCACCAGGCCCACCTGCCGGCCCAGCCAGCCACCGCTCCAGCGAGCAGCTTGGCTTGGCCAGGCAGGCAGGCAGCTGCTCGACGGCGAGCACAGCATGCATGCCACGCAGCTGCTCGCCGCCTCGCCGCTCCCCTCGTTCCGCTGCAGCTTTGGTATCAGAGCCTGACTGCCTGTAGGATTACCAAGCCAAACTGGTCGAAGTTGAGTCTAGAAATTCTTTAGCTATATAAGGGAATTGATTGTGGGATGGAACGTAAGGCTCTTTTTACTCCTTATACCTCATGGCCTTCTGATCTGAGTCATGCTCTTCTCTTCTACGGGGATTAAGAACTAGGCCTTCTCATCTATCTATAAGGATCACGTGTTACTAATCCGTAGACTTATAGGATTGTTGGATTAAAGCCTCGTTTCAGTTCCTATTGCTTCCATATGTTAACTGTTAGTCTCGAAACCTTGATATTGTGCTTCGGGGTGGCTATGCCACCATTTTTGTAGCATGTCTCCAATCTTTTGAGCATTTACAGTTGTTATGCTGTCCGAGTCATCCCAGGTTTCTAAACAATCTGATGCACTTGCAAATCCTTTCCCTCTGGTTTTGATGTTCCTTTGGGCCAGGTTAATCACACTAAATGCTGAGTTGAGGTATTCTATTGCCTCGACATATATGTTGGAATTATTATTATGACCCTAGGTGTCCTAGGGGATCATCTAGTAATCTAGCCATGATTTGTGCCCCAGTGTGATGATTCTGGCCTTTATTCCCGAAAGCATCCCGTGATGCAATTTAGTTAGTAGGTATTCTACTCGTGGGTTCTGAACCCGATATTCACCCTACTTACTTCGTGTTGATAGTGTTGCTAGTTCCTTTAGGATATTAGTAAACTTTGCGATAGTCCCGAGGTTCGTGGTATATCATTCTTCCAAATACCATGAACTACTTATGGCAGCAGTTCCTCGTTGAACCAAAAGATCGCAACAACAGTGCTCTCGATGAATTATCGATTCTATGTTGTGACCCTGCCATTCCTACCTCTCTGCGTGAATTGTCTGGAAGAAATATGTTGAACTCGTTCGACATTCTAATCCATGCATCCACAACTCAGGAAATCATATGTTCTTTTGAGTTGTCCCTCTTAGTTGTCTTCTGACCCTCGTCTATCAATTGATAGACAAGAGTAGTTGTGCACTCGAGCTCATCGATGCTTATTATTCTTGTGGTCCGTCAAGCCATCCTATTCCAGAATGACTAGGAGAAACGAACTCCAGTACCTTGTCCATTTCCAGGATTGGGTCAAAGCAGTCGTACTCCGCAGATCAAATACTAATCCAGCTTTTGTTCTGTTCTACCTTGGAGTAATACCATCTTTATATCAAGAATGTCATGGGAATTGCACACCATCCTATGAATTCTTGATGTAGTAATACTTCTTGCCATCATTGTTCATTTCTCGGTTCCCGTGTTGTTGTAACCGGAACGCCGACAAGTGAATCGTGATGTGTGAAATTGATACTCCTAGCAACTCCGTTGCTTGGTAGTTAAAGGACAATAATTTCATCCTTAGCATGTTGGTTATTGAATCATCATCCTAAGGTTGATCATGCTACCTAGTCCTTATTCTGGTGCACCTTTCAATCAATGAGTTAGGATTATTCAACCCTCGCTCTTATGATCATATCATCTTGCCCTGAAAAGCAAGATTGTTCTCGAGCTTAGTAACATATCGGTGGTTCGTGATTTCCGAATATCTTCTCGGAAGTATCACCAGGTCATCACCTGACCGCTATGTTGAGTTCGTGATCAAGTTGGTTTATCCCTGTAAACCACCCTTTCTCCAAGAATCCATGTTGGATACCCCTGAGCTAGTTGGTTAAGCCAAACAACAACTTGGAGAGTTGGAAGATAAAAGATTGCCTGGCTTAGTTCATTTTAAGGGATATCTTTTGTGTGTGTTGAAGAAAGATGATATCTTCATCGGTTGATCTCGGTGATCAATTGTTGGACCTATTGTCTTGTCAAAACTTTGATTTGAATGTGGGCTATCGTCAAATCAAATCAGAACCAATGATGTTCGTAATGTTGTCTTACTCGTGGTTGATCCCTCGAGCATACACCATTACATCTTTTGGTCTGACCAATGCTATCACCATGTTCACATAATTGTGGAATTCCATTTACATGGAAACCTGGATGAATTGTTGTTGAGCCCATCGACAACATCCTTATCTTCTCCATGATTTCGTGGAACATTAAGCTAGTATTGGAAACTTTTGAAAGCATTTCTTCATGCTAGCTCATGAAGCATATGTTCGGATGGAAGAAGTGACTTCCTCTAATTCATGTGCATTTGATGTAAGTTGCCGCCGTGAATTCGATAAAGTCAATGTTGCTTCCTCTGGAATCATCCCAAGTTAGTCATGCACATGCGAAGTGCCCTATGGTTTGATAGGTTGGCCGCCTCCACTCCATATGTGTTCCTAGCACACCAAGCCACTGATTGACTTGTTCAAGGAGAAGAAGTTCCTTTGTAAGAGCTAATCATATGACTTATGCAAGGACTTTGTTATTCGCAATGATGGTTCCCCACCTGAACTCGGTAGTGTTTAATTATAAGACTACTACTTGGTCATGCTTGTCTGAGATAGCGTGTTCACATGTGTGTAGCAGAACCAGCTCATGTTTTTGAGCTTACTACCGTAGTCCATTTCCCGAGAATATCGCAACGTCGTCTCGTCGATTTGTGTTGCAAACTTTCATTCTTCTTTCTAGGCTTGATGAGTCTGGAATATTCTGACACCAACCAGATCTGAATCTCAGGCAGAGATGATGGTCGGAACGTTTCCCAAGAATTATATTATTGGTCTCTCTCTAACCCGGTAAAGTGGATGTCGTGGCCAACACACCCAGCCAGAAGACCTGTTATTGTAATATCTTGATTGAAGAAGTTGGCCACCTCTCCATAAGGACTTCGTAGGAATTATTCCCTATTTGTGTGCCTTATGATTTTTGTGCTCCCGAAGTCCGACCTGTTACTTGATGTTCTAGATATCAAACCATATCTATGGATGGGATACGCTAGTACATCAAGGAGAACATTAGAAGCGGGTGCTAAATGTCTCTCGGTCGATCATCCAGATTTGTCCCCTTGGCCTCGCTAAGGTGAAATCTGAGAAAGTGTTGTCTTCCTTTATATCTGCATCCTCCACCGACATTCGTCATGGTAGTATGTTGTGTTGCCAGGATCCCTGACACGGATATTGGTAAAACCTTGATGAATATGGAAATGCTCAAGTTCTTGAGAGCACACACAAGCACTAAGTGTTATCATCGGCACTAACTGGGATTGCTCTCAGTTTCCTCGGTCATGCTATAACCAATCCAACAGTGGATTCACTCTCTACTGTTGAGCTTCTCCCCAGTTACTAAAATCATCCATTGTGTTGTCTTCAACAAGGTAGTCCACATCATCCATTCTGGCCAAGAATGTCATTCCTTCGGACTCCTTCAAATGATCGATTGTGATTTGCCTTAAGCTGGTATAAAGAGCCTCAGTGATCTTTGAATCAAAGGTAATTCTTTTTGCCACTTAAGGGATGATTCTACGAGCCACCCTTCCTAAGGTGCCCCGTTATGGAATCATGGCAGTTTATCCTCGCTACTTGAAACCCTCGTCAAATTGCTTCTTTCGTCCCTCCTGATGCATGTTTTGCCTCTCAGCTCCAGAGATGTTTCTATGTCTCATTCCGTGAATTGATCTTGTGATCATTAATATGATCCTAAGTTGCCCGAATCTCAGGAAAATCGATTCTTCTAAAATTCTCCCTTTCTACTTGTTGTCATGTGGGATGTAGTTCTCAGAGCAAGACATTGAGACAATGATGGTGATCGAATCAACGTTCATTTGAAGTGCAACCTGGATCGTGAAGATTGTGTTAGTTGCGCTCCCCTTTCATCTTACCCTACGCTTGAATCTCGGGACGAGATTCTTGTTTAGTGGGGGTGAGTTGTCACATCCCTAGTTCTGGCCTGACCTATGCTAGCTTCCATGTGAGCATCATGTTTAAATTCAAATGAAACTTGAATTGAGGAATTTTCAAAAAGCCTCAGAAAACCTCTAAAAATAACCAACATTTAATTCTTCTCAAATGAATCCAAGAAAATGTTCCTGCTATTCTATAGAAATATTGGTAAGAGGTAAAATTCAAACCAATATTTTGGAGTCACAGAAATATTTGTTTTGGCCATTTGAATTAATTCAATAACTATTTGCATTGGATATATATTTTATATAGAATTAATATATGTCCAATAATTCTGGAACATTTTATGTGGTTTGGTATATTTTAGTTCTAGCCACATAATTATTTTCAGGATTTTATAAAATGGTTTAGTATTTTTACTAAACCAAAACAAAACAGAACAAAATAGAAAACAGAAACTAATAGAGAGAGAGAGAGATTACCTGGCGCTTACCTGGCCACCTACCTGGCAGCCCACCAGGCCCACCTGCCGGCCCAGCCAGCCACTGCTCCAGCGAGCAGCTTGGCTTGGCCAGGCAGGCAGGCAGCTGCTCGACGGCGAGCATAGCATGCGTGCCACGCAGATGCTCGCCGCCTCGCCGCTCCCCTCGTTCCGCTGCTGACATGGGACGAACCCTCTCCCTCTCCCCGACCCCGCAGACACCCGCTCTTTCCCCTGGCTCCTCTCTCTCTCCCCGACGTCGCCCGAGACGTCGTCGTCGCCGCCGCTTGCCACAGCCGCGTCCAACGCCGGCCCCGAGCCCCTTTACCGTGTCCGGACGGTTCGCCGTCGTCGACTACGCCGACTAGCCAAGCCACACGACGCCGGAGCCCCTGCATCATCCCAGTCGCCGTCGTCTTCAACCTCGGGCCGCCCAGATCGCCGCCGTCGTCCCGACCGCACCGGGCCTTCCCCGAGCCCGCTGAGCATCTCGTTGCGCCCTCCGTGAGCTCCTTCTCCTGCTCCCCCTCTCCGTTTTTCCCCTCGTGCACCATAGCGACCGGACCGCGCTCACCGCATGCGCCGCCGCCTGACCACGTCGCCGGCGTTGCTCCGGTGACCATTTGGTCACGGGCTTGTGCCCGTCACACCCCTCGCACCGCGCAGAGGCCGTAGGTGCTAACGCCAAGCCGCCTAGGCCACCGCAGCCCCGCGCACGAGCTGGCCGAGCTTCGGCCTCCGCCTGACCTTGTCGCCGGCGAAGCTCCAGCCACTCCCCGGCCAAGCCACCACCATGGCTGGGTGCGGGCGATCACCAGCTGCCCGTAGCTGCTCTCCGCGCAGAAAACGGGGCCCTGTGGGCGAATCCCGTAGCACGCCGCCGCGTCTGGCCCCGCCAGCGGCTAAACGCCGGCAGGCTTTGACCTGTTGACCGGCGGGTTTGACCCCTGACGTGGACTGGGTGGGCCCAGGTTGACTCCTCTGAGTCAATGACAAGTGGGCCCAGAGCCCTGCTAATCTAGTTTAGTGCTAATTAACTTTTAGTTAGCCAGCTAAGTCACTGACATGCGGGCCCACGCCCTAATTAACTAAGGTTAGCATTTAACTTAGCATTAATTAACTCCGTTAATTAGCTGTGACACTGACACGCGGACCCCACTGGTCAGGTTTGACCTGGAACGTGCCTCGTTGACCCGCTGATGTCATGATGATGTCAGGCTGACGCAGTAATGCCCTTTACTGGAATTATTCTTATACAGGAAATTCCAGAAAATAACAAAAACTTCTAAAATTCATAGAAATTCAACCGTAACTCCAAATGAAACAAATTATATATGTAAAATGATCAAAAAAATCCAATCTATCCATCTGCACTGGTTTCATGCATGTTTAAACAACTTAACCTTGCTGTTTAGTGCAAAACATGATAAGGCACTATTTGAATTCATAATTTGAATTTGGGGTTGAACCTTTGGCTCAATATGACCCAAATCCATCTGGTTGTAGTTGCATTAGGCCAACACACTCATATTGCCATGTCATGAGCATGCATCATATTGTGCATTGCATTGATTGTATTTCTTCTCTGTTGCCGGTATTTGTCCCCTCTCGATAGACGTGATACCGACGATGAGATCGATGACACCGATGAAGAGCTATACTATCTTCAGAAGTGCCAGGCAAGCAAAACCCCCTTGTTCATTCCGATACAATCCCACTCTCTCGCTCCTGCTCTCTTTTACTGCATTAGGACAACAACGATTCAACTGTTACTTGCTGCGGTAGCTGAACCCCTTTATCCTTTGCATGACCTGTCATTCCACAGTAAATAGATGAAACCCCCTAGCATGAGTAGGAGTTGTTTGAGCCTTGTTGTGCCTACTCATTCATGCTTGTTTGTCATACCTACTACTGCTTAGAGTTGAGTCGGGTCTGATTCATCGGGGATGGATCAGAGGTGTGTGAACATGTCCTACTGTGTGTGAGCTAAGTGTGTGAACACGATTTGGTAAAGGTTGTGGTGAGAGGCCATGTAGGAGTACATGGTGGGTTGTCTCATTGCAGCCGTCCTCAGGAACTGAGTTCTGTGTTTGTGATCCATGATACAGTTACTACCACGCATTGGGCCCGAAACCAATGGACCCTCTCGGCTTCTTAATCACCCTTGTCCTCTGTCCAGGAGTTGCAAGTAGTTTCTAGTGTTTGTAGTATGCTGGAGGCCGTGCGCAGCGCTGACCGTAGGGGTGGGCTGTGATGCGGTAGGCACGTGGCCGGGTTACCGGGCGCCCGTTTGGTGTCACGGAACCCTGTACACATCGTTTGGGGCTGTGAGCGAAACTTCGGCCGGATCTCCTCATGGATGGAACCCGAATAGGCGATAAACCTGGACTAGGGACTTGAGTGTTTAGGTAGGTCGTGGCCGACACCCACGTTGGGCTTCCGCTTGAAGGTTGCCGAGTACATGTCGTGTAAACGGCGGTAAGTGGTGAGAGCGTGTGTGAAGAAGTACACCCCTGCAGGGTTAACATCATCTATTCGAATAGCCGTGTCCGCGGTAAAGGACTTCTGGGTTGCCTGTACAGTTCATAGACAAGTGAAAGTGGATACTTTAAAATACGCAAGATAAGCGTGAGTGCTATGGATGGCGCTCTCGTAGGGAGACGGGAGCGGATCCATAGTGGTGTATTGGTTGGTGAATATGTGGACTCGTGTGCGCCACCTCAAAAGAGTTACTTGCAGTCATAGTTCAGGATAGCCACCGAGTCAAAGCTGGCTTGCTGCAGTTAAACCCCACCATCCCCTTTGTTGATAATGATGCATATGTAGTTAGTTCTGATGTAAGTCTTGCTGAGTACATTTGTACTCACGTTTGCCTATTTTATATTTTTGCAGAGAGACTTCAGTCTCACTAGTAGTTCCGCGTGGACTTCGACGTTTAGCTTGTTACCTCAGCTACGATCCTGTGCCCTCGGCAGGATCTGGTAGATAGTCAGGCTTCTCAGCCTTTTTCATTTGTAGATGTCTGTACTCAGACATGTTAGCTTCCGCTTGTGCCTTGATTTGTATGCTCTGAATGTTGGGTCATGAGACCCCTGTTTGTAATATCTCGCTCCTCGAATCCTAATGAATACATACTTGAGTCGTAGAGTCATGTTGTGATGCCATGTTGTATTTGCACATATCGAGCATATTGTGTGTATGTTATTGAAATGCTTGGTATGTGTGGGATCTGACTATCTAGTTGTTTATCTTTAGTAGCCTCTCTTACCGGGAAATGTCTCCTAGTGTTTCCACCGAGCCATGGTAGCTTGCTACTGCTCCAGAACACTTAGGCTGGCCGGCATGTGTCCCTCTTCGTTCCTGTGTCTGTCCCTTCGGGGAAATGTCACGCGATGAATACCGGAGTCCTGTTAGCCCGCTACAGCCCGGTTCACCAGAGTCCTGCTAGCCCAGTGCTACAGCCTGGATTCACTCGCTGATGACCGACACGTTCGATGCTGGGTCATGGATGCCTGTCCCTGTAAGTCTGTGCCACTTTGGGTTTACGACTAGCCATGTCAGCCCGGGCTCCTTATCATATGGATGCTAGCGACACTTTCATATACGTGTGCCAAAAGGCGCAAATGGTCCCGGGCAAAGGTAAGGCGACACCCGTGGGAATACCGTGCGTGAGGCCGCAAAGTGATATGAGGTGTTACATGCTAGATCAATGTGGCATTTAGTCGGGGTCCTGACAAAATGTCTGACGACGAAAATGATTTCAGTATTTGCGAATACTGCGAAGACGAGCGTGGCCTGTGCGACATAATCTTCCTAGTTGATGATAGGCGCTTCAGCATCAAGCTGGACGAGACCTTCGAAGTGGATACAGTAAGTCACAATGACAAGTCTTTTTTCATAATTAAGCATGATTTCTTCTTCATTTGCTTCAACTTATAATTTAATTTTTTTACTATTCTACTAGCGTATCCCCTGCCATGTAAGAGTTTTTGTCTTGGATAAGATAAGTTTCAGTCCTATGAAAATTATGGAGGTAAAGAGAGTTTACTTGAAGACCGAGCATGGTTATACTTTCGACGATAAATCATACAATGCAGACACCTACACCTATTTTGAATGCGAAACTTGGCAAGCACTATGAAAGGCTTATGCATTTGAGCCTGATATGGTTATCACCTTTGATATTCGTCCGGAAGATGATATTGAAGGTAATAGAGACATCTGGGTCGATGTGCAGACGCCTCCAGTTCTACCACTATGTGAGTTTCTCAGCCGTATTTATGTCTTGGATATTGTTTATTCAAAAATAGTTGACAACTAATTTCTATCGACAGCTTATTTCCATTCAAGCAAACATGTCCGGCGCTTGGTAGACATGACCGTCCACTGTCCCGGGGCTAAACTAATCTGCGAGGAGATATGTCATTATGTTTGATGGCTTCAGGATCCTGATGCTGTCAAGACAAATTATTTTCCTAGACTTAAAAATCTTAGTACTCAAAACGTGCGACCAATAGTGTTCGTATTGGCCTACGGTCACATCTATTTAGGAAATATGGTAAGATTTTTACTATTTTTCCTCAGTGCATCTTTTGCATACTTTATTTTTTAAGCTAAACTTCATTGCTAAGTATGTTACTACAATGTTCTTCAACAGGGACTCCCGATGAATGTTGTGCCTCACTGGATCAAGAGTAAAGGTCGCATGAGCATGGTTAGTTTACGACCAAAACATCCTACATTGCACTTTAGTGCATTCAGGATTTCTCAAAGCGAGGAAGTCTTAATAGTTAAATACTGGAGCAAAATTTTGAAGGATCGTAGAGAAGTACTAGGGGCAGCAATTATAAGCGCAGCCCACAATTAGGAGACAGGTTCATCTGCATGCTCCTATATGATGAAGCAGGACTGCTACACATGTTCTATGCTATTTTACCTGAGAGAGAGAGAGCAGTAGGAGTGATTAGCTAGTTAGAATGACTTTGAAGATGATGATGTGCTACACTATGACTACGATGATTAAATAGCTAGTGTTGGTAGTAATGACTATGATGATAGCTAGTGTTGGTGGTGATTAGATAGCTATCGTAGCTAGTGTTGGTGGTGATTAGCTAGCTAGAATGATTTTGAAGATTATGATGTGCTACACTATGACTATGATGATTAAATAGCTAATGTTGGTGGTAATAACTATGATGATGATTAAATAGCTTGTGTTGGTGGATTAGATTCAAGTAGAGGCAACATGTGGTGCACAACGAAAGTACTACTAGTCCAAACTAGAACAAGTTTGGATTAGTAGTATACTTTCGACATGCACCACATGTTGCCTCCACTTGAACCTAATCCACCTTCATTTCACACACTATTATGAACATAATGATATAACAACCTCATAATTGGTATTGTACCAAAAAAATTATAACGGCGTATAAATACACTAAAAATAATAATAATAACAGAATACTAGTAGTGATGGACAGGAAACACGCTACTACTAGTTAGATTAGTAGTAACGCCGGAATAAACACACGCTGCGGCTATATGTCTTAGCAGTAGCATGTGTCACACGCGCTACTGCTAAGGAATACCTGTAGCGCCTTACTAGTAGCACGATGTCCTGCTCTACTAGTAGGCATTAAACCCGCGCTACTACTAGGCTTTTCCCTAGTAGTGGTAGGGTGCCCTCCCTGATGTCGCAGACGGGCACTTTCCCCTTGGAGAGCAGATGGGCTCTTTCCCCTTGGAAGGGCCGAAGAGGGTACCCTCCTCGTGGTCACCGTCGATGAGGTCTGACTTGGAAGCTGTGGAACCCAAGCCAGCGTCACAGAATGTGTCTTTCAAAAATGACAAAAGGGGCTCAACGGCAATGTAGGATGGCAAATTGTTGACAGCGAGCCAGAGGAGATCAGTGGCGGGGCCATGGATGAGATCGGCGGCGGTTGAACCCGAGGGGATGGGGGTGGGCCACTTAACCTTTGACATAGCCCGCCTTAGGCCGTCGCTGTCGATGACCTCGATGTCGTAGCCGGCGGCCGAGACATGCCCGCATACTCTAGCCCGCTGCTTGAGTGCCTGCCGCCAGTAATGGTCGTCAGCTTCCTCGGTGACGTCGGGCGAAGAGACTGTGATACACCTCTTTTGGGCCAGTCGCTCCTCAAGCTCCACAGGAAGCATAGCCGGGCTTAGGCTGCGACGCTCTGGAGTGGGGGATGGGGATAGGGATCTGTGGGAAAGGGGGCGTTTGGCAGGCATCATCTAAGAAACTCAGGGCGGCCTGGGTACGGAGATCGGTCGGTAAGCTACACGGGCAAACCGACAGATGTTGACAATGGAGGCCTTGCGGCGGCGGCGGGGGGGGGACCTTGCTAGGGTTTCGAGCGAGGGAGGGTGTGTGTGTGTGTGCGCATGACCGAGGAGGTTTTA
>NC_057797.1:401381291-401389103 GCF_018294505.1 Triticum aestivum | reverse complement strand
GGCGGGGGGTGTTTGAGGAAATGACGCGGGTACTGAAAATTTTACTACGCGGGAGTCAAACACGGGAGTGAAATGGCAGGACTATTGAAAATTTTGATGATGGTGCATCACACACGGTCTGGAGATAACAACCATGTGTTATGAAACAGAAAAACCCTCGAGCCGGGCAGATATTTTCGAAGGGATGCAGGCGGGATTGGGAACAAGAAATAACACACACGGTCGAAACACAATCCCCGTGTGTTATCAAACAGAAAAGGCTGCATGTGGGTAGATATTTTTGAGAGGGGAAGCCTCGTGGAGCCCAATACACACGGTTAGTTTGAGTGAACCGTGTCTGTTGCGCCATCCGACTTGTCAAATGTTCATAAATTTGGCGAAAAATAATGCGGGAGAGGGTCAGAACACGAACACACTTGCATGTGGACCAAATTTATGTATGAAAAGGGTGGTTTGATTTTCAAATACCAAATGCAACTTTGATGTGTCACCTATCTCGCAAAGCACACGGTATTGCTTGCCCCTGCTACGTCTTGAGCTTGCGTTGTTTTTCCTTGAAGAGGAAAGGGTGATGCAGCAATAGTAGTGTAAGCATTTCCCTCAGTTTTGAGAACCAAGGTATCAATCAAGTAGGAGGCTCCTCAAAAGTCCCACGCTCCTACACAAACAAACAAAGAACTCGCAACCAACACAATAAAGGGGTTGTCAATCCCTTCACGGCCACCTGTGAAAGTGAGATCTGATAGAGATAGTATGATAAGATAAATATATTTTTGGTATTTTATGATAAATATAGGAAAAGTAAAGATGCAAATAAAAGTAGATTGAAAGCTTATATGATAAAAGATAGACCCGGGGGCCATAGGTTTCACTAGTGGCTTCTCTCAAGATAGCATAAGTATTACGGTGGGTGAACAAATTACTGTCGAGCAATTGATAGAAAATCGAATAATTATGAGATTATCTAGGCATGATCATGTATATAGGCATCACGTCCGTGACAAGTAGACCGACTCCTGCCTGCATCTACTACTATTACTCCACACATCGACCGCTATCCAGCATGCATCTAGAGTATTAAGTTCATAAGAACAGAGTAACACATTAAGAAAGATGACATGATGTAGAGGGATAAACTCATGCAATATGATATAAACCCCATCTTTTTATCCTCGATGGCAACAATACAATACGTGCCTTGCAACCCCTATTGTCACTAGGTAAGGACACCGCAAGGTTGAACCCAAAGCTAAGCACTTCACCCATGGCAAGAAAGATCAATCTAGTAGGACAAACCAAACTGATAATTCGAAGAGACTTGCAAAGATAACTCAATCATACATAAAAGAATTCAGAGGAGATTCAAAAATTTCTCATAGATAAACTTGATCATAAACCCACAATTCATCGGATCTCGACAAACACACCGCAAAAAGAGTTACATCGAATAGATCTCCACAAGAGAGGTGGAGAACATGGTATTTAGATCGAAAAAGAGAGAAGAAGCCATCTAGCTAATAACTATGGACCCGAAGGTCTATGGTAAACTACTCATAACTCGTCGGAGGGGCTATGGTGTTCATGTAGAAGCCCTCCGTGGTCGATTCCCCCTCCGGCGGAGCGCCGACGAAGGCTCCAAGATGGCATCTCGCGGATACAGAAGGTTACGGCGGTGGAAATTGTTTTTTGTTGGCTCCCTGGATGTTTTCGGGGTACGTGGGTATATATAGGAGGAAGAAGTAGGTCAGTGGCCGCCCGAGGGGCCCACGAGATAGGGGGCGCGCCTTGTAGGGGTGGGCGCGCCCTCCACCCTCGTGGCTGCCTCGAATGCTTCTTGGCTTGCACTCCAAGTCCTCTAGATCACGTTTGTTCCAAAAATCACGCTCCCGAAGGTTTCATTCCGTTTGGACTCTGTTTGATATTCCTTTTCTTCGAAATACTAAAATAGGCAAAAAAAAACAGCAATACGGGCTAGGCCTCCGGTTAGTAGGTTAGTCCCAAAAATGATATAAATGTGTAAGATAAAGCCCATAAACATCCAAAACGGGTAATATAATAGCATGGAACAATCAAAAATTATAGATACGTTGGAGACGTATCAAGCATCCCCAAGCTTAATTCCTGGTGGTCCTCGAGTAGGTAAATGATAAAAACAAAATTTTTGATGTGGAATGCTACCTAGCATAATTCTCAATGTAATTTTATTTATTGTGGCATGAATCTTCAGATCCAAATGATTCAAAATAAAAAGTTCATATTGACATAAGAAATAGTAATACTTCAAGCATACTAATAAAAGCAATCATGTCTTCTCAAAATAACATGCCTAAAGAAAGTTATCCCTACAAAATCATGTAGTCTGGCTGTTGCTCTATCTTCATCACACAAAGTATTTAATCATGCACAACCTCGATGACAAGCCAAGCAATTCTTTCATACTTTAGTAATCTCAAACTTTTTCAACTTTCACACAATACATGAGCGTGAGCCATGGACATAGCACAATATGTGGAATAGAATGGTGGTTGTGGAGAAGACTAAAAGGGAGAAGATAGTCTCACATCAACTAGGCGTATCAACGGGCTATGGAGATGCCCATTAATAGATATCAATGTGAGTGAGTAGGGATTGCCATGCAACGGATGCACTAGAGCTATAAATATATGAAAGCTCAACAAAAGAAACTAAGTGGGTGTGCATCCAACTCGCTTGCTCACGAATACCTAGGGCATTTTGAGGAAGCCCATTATTGGAATATACAAGCCAAGTTCTATAATGAAAAATTCCCACTAGTATATGAAAGTGACAACATAGGAGACTCTCTATCATGAAAATCATGGTGCTACTTTGAAGCACAAGTGTGGTAAAAAGGATAGTAGCATTGTCCCTTCTCTCTTTTTCTCTCATTTTTTCCTCTTTTTTTTCTTTTTTCTTTTTTTTCTTTTTTTTTCTTTTTGGGCCTTTCTTCTCTTTTTTTTTCTTTTTTTCTTTTTGGCCTTTCTTTTTTTTTTCTATTTTTAGTCCGAAGTCTCATCCCGACTTGTGGGGGAATCATAGTCTCCATCATCCTTTTCTCACTGGGACAATGCTCTAATAATGAAGATCATCACACTTTTATTGATTTACAACTCAATACTTAGAACAAGATATGACTCTATATGAATGCCTCCGGCGGTGTACCGGGATATGCAATGAATCAAGAGCGACATGTATGAAAATTATGAAGGTGGCCTTGCCACAAATACGATGTCAACTACATGATCATGCAAAGAGCAATATGACAATGATGATGTGTGTCATGATGATAAACGGAACGGTGGAAAGTTGCATGGCAATATATCTCAGAATGGCTATGGAAATGCCATAATAGGTAGGTATGGTGGCTGTTTTTAGGAAGTTATATGGTGGGTGTATGGTACCGGCGAAGGTTGCGCGGCACAAGAGAGGCTAGCAATGGTGGAAGGTGAGAGTGCGTATAATCCATGGACTCAACATTAGTCAAAAGAACTCATATACTTATTGCAAAAATCTACAAGTCATCAAAAACAAAGTATTACATGCATGCTCCTAGGGGGATAGATTGGTAGGAAAAGACCATCGCTCGTCCCCGACCGCCACTCATAAGGAAGACAATCAATAAATAAAATTGTGCTCCAACTTCATCACAAAGCGGTTCACCATACGTGCATGCTACGGGAATCACAAACTTCAACACAAGCATTCTTTAAATTCATAATCACCCAACTAGCATGATTTTAATATCAGTACCTCCATATCTCAAAACAATTATCAAGTATCAAATTGATCATAGCATCCAATTCACTTTCTATGATAATTTTTATTATACCCAACTTGGATGCCTACCATTCTAGGACCAATTTTATAACCATAGAAAATACCATGCTGTTCTAAGAGACTCTCAAAATAACATAAGTGAAGCATGAGAGACTAGAAATTTCTATAAAATTAAGTCACCGCCATGCTCTAAAAGTTATAAGTGAAGCACTAGGGCAAAAACTATCTAGCTCAAAAGATATAAGTGAAGCACATAGAGTATTCTAACAAATTTCAATCAAGTGGGCTTCTTCCCAAAAGGTGTGTACAGCAAGGATGATTGTGTAAAACTAAAAGGAAAAACTAATGTCATACATGACGCTCCAAGCAAAACACATATCATGTGGCGAATAAAAATATAGCTCCAAGTAAAGTTACCAATGAACAAAGACTAAAGAAGGGATGCCTTCCGGGGGCATCCCCAAGCTTAGGCTTTTTGCTATTCTTGAATATCTTGGGGTGCCATGGGCATCCCCAAGCTTAGCCTTTTTCCACTCCGTATTCCATAGTCCATCAAATCTTTACCCAAAACTTGAAAACTTCACAACACAAAACTCAACAAGAAATCTCATAAGCTCTGTTAGTGAAAGAAAACAAAACCACCACATAAGGTACTGTAATGAACTCATTCTTTATTTATATTGGTGTTAAACCTACTATATTTTAAGTTCTCTATGGTTCATACCACTTAATACTAGCCATAGATGCATCAAAATAAGCAAACAACACACAAAAAACAGAATCTGTCAAAAACAGAACAGTCTGTAGAAATCTGTAACTAATGCAAACTTCTGGAACTTTAAAAATCCTACCAAAATATGAAGTCCTGGGCAATTTGTCTATTGATCTACAGCAAAAAGAATCAACACAAAAGCACGTTCTGTGATTTAACAAAACTAATTTCATGCGCGCAAAGTTTCTGTTTTTCAGCAGAATCAAATTAACTATCACCATAGGTTATCCTATAGGTTCTACTTGGCACAAACACTAATTAAAACATAAAAACACATCTAAACAGAAGGTAGATGCAAAATTTATTACTAAACAGAAACAAAAACAAAAAACACAAATAATTGCCTCCCAACTAGCGCTATCATTTAACGCCCCTAGCTAGGCATAAAAGCGAAGATATATCTAAGTAGTGCCATCTTTGTCACTCAATTCCTCAATAGAGCACTTATAATTTTTAGGGTTTTCTCCCTTTTTAGCAATCATTAAACCCTTATGCAAGAAATTCATTTGTAGCAAAAGGTTCCTTAATGATAGAGAGACAATTGGGATGAACACTTATTGATTTGAGATCCGCATTCCCCTTACTAGAAGATTCACCCTTATTTTTTAGGAACATAAATAAATTTGGCAGTTTTTGTAGGAGGATTTGGAGTGTTTTTCACGGAAGAAAACGCCGACCCTAAGTTGGTAATGATATCCTCAAGTTTACCGATTCTTGTAGAGTCTAGATCTATTTTTTCATTAACTATAGGTTCTTTCTCTTTAAAACAAATTCAAAGTAACTCCAACCCTAGATCATTATTGGGTAATGTGATTATGAATCTTTTTATCCAAATTTTCAATCAACTCAACGGTGGCAATTTTATTTTCAATAATTTCAAGTCGTTGCATCACATGTTCCAAAGTTAAAACAGTTGCATTAACCAAAAGAGGTGGTGGGCCAAACAAATCTAACATGGCATTATAAGCATCAAACGTATGGCTACTCAAGAAATCCCCTCCCGTAACGGTATCAAGAACGCATCTATTCCAAGGAGTAATGCCTAAATAAAAATTGCGAAGAAGTACGGAAGTAGAAAGCTTCCTAGTAGATTTATTTTGAGCATTGCAAATTCTATGCCAAGTATCTTTTAAATTTTCTCCCTCCCTTTGCTGAAAATTAAGAATTTCATGTTCGGGAGTGATAACAAGGATAGGAGGACTAGCCATTAAGACAAGGTAAACAATCTAACACACGAGCGGACAGAAAAAGCCAAGCAAAAAAGAGAGGATAAGATTGGGAAAGAGAGGGAAAATAAAACGACAAGGGTGAAGTGGGGGAGAGGAAAACGAGAGGCAAATGGCAAATTATGTAAATGCGAGGGAGATGAGTTTGTGATGAGTACTTGGTATGTCTTGACTTGAGCGAAGACCTCCCCGACAACCGCGCCAGAAATCCTTCTTGCTACGTCTTGAGCTTGCGTTGGTTTTCCATGAAGAGGAAAGGGTGATGCAACAATAGTAGCGTAAGTATTTCCCTCAGTTTTGACAACCAAGGTATCAATCCAGTAGGAGGCTCCTCAAAAGTCCCACGCTCCTACACAAACAGACAAATAACTCACAACCAACGCAATAAAGCGGTTGTCAATCCCTTCACGGCCACTTGCAAAACTGAGATCTGATAGAGATAGTATGATAAGATAAATATATTTTTGGTATTTTATGATATAGATAGGAAAAGTAAAGATGCAAATAAAAGTAGATTGAAAGCTTATATGATAAAAGATAGACCCGGGGGCCATAGGTTTCACTAGTGGCTTCTCTCAAGATAGCATAAGTATTACGGTGGGTGAACAAATTACTGTCGAGCAATTGATAGAAAAGCGAATAATTATGAGATTATCTAGGCATGATCATGTATATAGGCATCACGTCCGTGACAAGTAGACCGACTTCTGCCTGCATCTACTACTATTACTCCACACATCGACCGCTATCCAACATGCATCTAGAGTATTAAGTTCATAAGAAAAGAGTAACGCATTAAGAAAGATGACATGATGTAGAGGGATAAACTCATGCCATATGATATAAACCCCATCTTTTTATCCTCGATGGCAACAATACAATATGTGCCTTGCAACCCCTATTGTCACTAGGTAAGGACACCGTAAGATTGAACCCAAAGCTAAGCACTTCTCCCATGGCAAGAAAGATCAATCTAGTAGGCCAAACCAAACTAATAATTCGAAGAGCCTTGCAAAGATAACTCAATCATACATAAAAGAATTCAGAGGAGATTCAAATATTTCTCATATATAAACTTGATCATCAACCCACAATTCATCGGATCTCGACAAACACACCGCAAAAATAGTTACATCGAATAGATCTCCACAAGAGAGGGGGAGAACATGGTATTGAGATCCAAAAAGAGAGAAGAAGCCATCTAGCTAATAACTATGGACCCGAAGGTCTGTGGTAAACTACTGACAACTCATCGGAGGGGCTATGGTGTTGATGTAGAAGCCCTCCGTGGTCGATTCCCCCTCCGACAGAGCGCTGGCGAAGGCTCCAAGATGGGATCTCGCGGATACAGAAGGTTACGGCGGTGGAAATTGTTTTTCGTTGGCTCCCTGGATGTTTTTGAGGTACGTGGGTATATATAGGAGGAATAAGTAGGTCAGTGGCCGCCCGAGGTGCCCACGAGATAGGGGGCGCGCCTTGTAGGGATGGGCGCGCCCTCCACCCTCGTGGCCGCCTCGGCTGCTTCTTGGCTTGCACTCTAAGTCCTCTGGATCACTTTTGTTCCAAAAATCACGCTCCCGAAGGTTTCATTCCGTTTGGACTCCGTTTGATATTCCTTTTCTTCAAAATACTGAAATAGGCAAAAAAAACAGCAATATGGGCCGGGCCTCCGGTTAGTAGGTTAGTCCCAAAAATGATATAAATGTGTAAGATAAAGCCCATAAACATCCAAAATGGGTAATATAATAGCATGGAACAATAAAAAATTATAGATACGTTGGAGACGTATCAGCCCCCCTCGTGTCGGCACGAAGGGTATCCTAAGCTATGAATGCATGCCCCCTCCCCCCAACCAAGGTCACCTAGAAAAGTGCGAAGTAGCTAGCAGCCCCCTCCCTCGTGCCGGCACGAAGGGAATCCTAAGCTATGAATTTATGCCGCCCTCCCCCCCAACCGAGGTTCGCCTAGCAAAGTGCGAAGTAGCTAGCAGCCCCCTCCATCGTGTCGGCACGAAGGGAA
>NC_057797.1:401372117-401380638 GCF_018294505.1 Triticum aestivum | reverse complement strand
CCAGAGAGGCATATCTCACCAAGATGGATCGTAAAACGGACCAAGAATAATCCACCTTGGTCGTACAACCTCTCTCTTGTTGTTGTTCAAAGTGATGGCCGTCCATGCGACCCCGGAGATGGGCTAGCTTTCCAATAATCATGCAAGTAGCTAGTCCCCGACTACAACCACTTCATGCGTGTGGCCCAAACATATGTATGGAGAGGTGTGTTTTTGAGTAACAATGGAAGAACTTTGATGTGGCACCGTGATTTCAAAATAGAAATCCCCACACTGAGTGAGGGTTAGGTTGACGATGCATATGTATCTTACACCACACTTGAAGCCAACGACGGGGATTCATGCATGCATGCGTGCATAGTATATGCACTCAAACTTAATTAAGTCTGAATCTCACCATGACCTATCCTGCAATAACAGGAATCAAATGAAGAATCCGCCATGGTAACCTATCTTGTTGTCGGTTAAGGTGATCATGATGTCCACACGGGCCCATGAATATATAGGCTTGTCGCCGATAACCACGCGAGAGAGTGTACCGTTCGAAGGCAACCACTACATGCATATGTATGGAGGTGATGCGTGCATGCATGTTTCAATACCATTTCACAACATTGACGTCGTGCGTGCGTCAAAAATCGTACACTATCTCCCCACACAGAGTGAGATCGGTTCATGACGTGTCGTTGTACTAGCCACTTCGACTCGATGGGATGGATTCATGCATACACATGCATGTGTGTGTGCTCAAATTGTATCATGCATGTCATCCCAGAGCATGACCTATATATATACCGTATTACAAGCAAAAAAAATAATCCCCTCCTAAGTCAAATTAACCTCTCTTGTTGTCACGCAAAAAGTAGTGATGGACCAAGTGGGCCCACAGATGGAAAGCATCGATATCGCTGATAACCGCTTAAGTGGGTGCGAGAGGACAACCACCACTGCTTTGCATGTGGGCCAAATATATATATGTGGAATACCCAAAATGCACAACTTTGATGTGCCACATGCCTCAAAAACCATAAACCATGTACCCACATAGAGCGAGGTTCATGAAGTGTACTACATATGATGGTCCCCTTCCCCCCTCTTCACCGCATACTATATGCTCCTGCCGTAATATGTACAACCCAAAAGAATCCTCATCGATGGTGAAATTAATTAACCTCTCCCGATGTAGGTCAAAGTGATGCATGCATGCAGCGACGATGGCCTCGTGGGCCCACAGATGGAAGCATCACACATGAGTGTCCTAGCTAGGATAACCACCGCGTGCATGCATGTGGCCCAAAGAGTTGTTGTGTGATGTTTGAATAGCCAATTTCACAATTTTGATGTGCCACGTGCCTCGGAAACTAAAAAGTTCCGACACTGAGTGAGGTGTACTTGTTCATGGACGCATACGTATAGTATATATGCTACCCTCCCACCTCTTCGACACGTAGTATATACCACCATAACACAAACAAAAAGGATTCTACCTTGCTGGTCAAATTAACCTCACTGCCGGCTGTTCATCTAAGTGATGGACGACAACCTCGCGGGCCACAGAAAGCGTCACACGCGAGTATCGAGTGTCATGTAGAACAACCATCGACTGCATGTGGCCAAAACATGTATGTATGAAACGATTGTGTAATGTTTTAAATAACGAATTCACGACTCTGATGTGGCACTGGTCTGCCTAACAAAACGGCCAACCCATATGGTGGCTCACAACTCGTAGTGTACTGTGTGCCACCTGCCACCCCTAGACGCACACACCCACACACACAATGCGAATCCACCGCAACTACGATGCATGTTAAATTAATTATCCCGCAGTGAACGTATGTTACCAAAGGAGGGACGTTTTAGTTTCGAAAGAATCACAAAGATCATTAAGACGTTTTAGTAAATTAATTGATTGATTTTCTACGGGTATAATGTGCAAAAATCAAATTTGAGCTACATGCACATGTGACAGTGCACCTAAATGGATTACAAAAACCGATTGTCTCACTGGTGCATGTTTACTCCCCATGCAACAAATTTCGAACATTGTGAATCTTGATTTTTAAATTCTAGTACATCCAAAACTTATTTGAAGTTCATGAAACTTATCGTGTTGTCATATGGACACCAATACAAAGTGGCATTATACTTTTTTTGTCAAATTTGAGACCAGTTTTGACGTAATCTTTATCTAATTACAAATGGGAGATTATTAATAATTGGGAACCAATATCACAAATGGATTATTTATTCAAACCGTGAGTGTTAGACCAATAATGGATACGTGCCATGCTTCGGTTATGCAATAAAGCAGCATCATTAATCATCCAAATAGAAAAACAATATACGTGCCGCCGCACAACCCGTGTGCCGTGCGAGCAGGCATGAGTTGATGGGAGGCATGCGAGCAGTCTGCCATGCAGGCAGACCGGGAGGCGTGCGTGCAGGTGTGTGAATTGATAGAGGCATGATCGCTGCGTAGTGTCATCGGGAGGCGTGCGAGTAGATGTGTGAAACTTTGGTAGGCATGCCAGCAGTCCGGTGCGCAGGCTCACCGGGAGGCGAGCCATCGGTTTGACTACCGCCTGCCTCTCTCCCACAACTCCCACTACTCCATATTAATGGTGCGCCCGAGAGGCCGCACCCCAATCCTCGCCACACACAAAATCCTCTCTCTCCGCTTGCATCCTCGACGAAGCTCTCAGTCTTCAAAGCCGTCAGTGTATGAGGATGCCACCGAAGCACTCCATCAGAGGGAGTGGCAACATCGGGGCCGCTAAAAAACTGGAGCACGGCGTGGAGATGGAGATAGAGGTTGCCGTCACTGTCGGCGAGTTATCGCTGCACCCTGACATCGTGCGTCGAGCTTCCACAGACTGAGGCGGAGTTCCACACCGACTCTGATGACGACCCCGGCGACGACACCGATGACCACTCCGGCGACGACTCCGACGATGACGGACAGCTGGTTAGTCATCTATACCCATTTATGTGTCAAATAGATCATAGGGTTTCTCTTGTTACTCCTGCCTCCCCCTTTTTGGAATAGAAATCCTATGGTTATGTTCTCCCAATCCATGAAATCTGAGTAAGTTTCGTTAGATCCGTGTAGTGTATTGATTGTTTGAATGTTACAAGTGATAAGTGATTAGTTGTTTCATCTGTGCAAATGATTTCTGCTAGTAATCCAACTAGGGTTAGTGTTCGTGCTAATAATTCCTAGCTAGGACTTGACAATTGATTTAGGATGACCTACATATGTTTGTGCCATTATTTTCTTCAAGATTGGTCTGTACATAGACAGTTGTGCTTAAAAATCGAACCATAATCTCTGGATATGTATAAATAAATAGCCATAAATTCTTAATCCTACTTCACGGCATGTAATCATTTATTTGATGCCAAGTTTGTTTTACTATTTGTATAGGTGCTATCTGACGACGTGGACGGTGAGGATGGAGATGGCCAGATGAGGTACAAGAGGCAAATCCCGAGGGAGCTTTGCAGGAATGCATAACAGACATATTAGGACCTGGAACGGCGGTTGTCGATGACCATTTTGCAACCACAAGCTTCATGACACGTATCTAAGTGTTCTGGCGCATGCAAGAGGACGGGCCGTTGGCTCCTTCAAGCAGAAGTATTCTTGCAGGGTGGCGCATGGCGCGTACGCAGAGTAACTGGAAAAGCTTCAGGATCGTGCCAACATGTGAGATGAGATGTGGGATCGAACTATGTACGCTTGAGTATGCTTAATGACAGTTGAACTATGTACTTATGGTTGACCTATGCTTGTGTACGTGTATGCTTATTATCTATGTCTGAGTATGTTTAATCTATGTTTACTTATGTCTAACCGTGGGATATGGATGCAATCAGTTCGGTTGATGGAATCTACCTCTGTCTTGGTTTATTTGTCCCCTTTGTAATTTGTGTTAAATTTTGACCAAAGGTTTAACTGACAAAATGTTAGTGCAGGTCATCAAAAATTATATCGTGGGATGGGTATTTGAGCATAGTGTTCAATGATATAATTTTTGGTGACATGCATAAACATTTCTTAGTTAAATATTTGGTCAAAATTTGGTAAAAAATACAAAGGGGACCAATAAACCAGGACAGAGGTAGTATGTCAATCACACATGGTTCCCAAAATTGGAACCGTGTGCAATGACTTTTATTTTGCCTGTTGCGTCAATCACACACGGTTGGCTTTAGCAAACCGTCGCCTCCAAAATTCTTTTTGGGGCAGAAAACCCTCACCACCCAATTCAAAAAATAAAAAAGAAAACCCTCATCATCCCCACGTCAAAAAACCCTCACCCTGCCCGGCACCCCCTTCGATCCCCATTCACACCTGCACAAGCTCCTCCGCGTCTATGCATGGCACTGCCTATCGCGGTGGTAAACACTTAGCTCAATGCCTGCCGCCACCGCCAGGCTGACGGCAAAGCCCACCGCATTTCGCCACTTCCTCTTGCGACCGCCTATCGCCATCGACTTACTCGACGCTGCTCGCGCTCGACCCAGCTCCGCTCGGTTGGGGAATCTGCAGTACTGAGGGTTCTTTCTCATGGACAACAAGGTAACTAATTTAATGAGATATTATCTCATCTCTTATCCTAGTTCATCTGCCTCCTTTAATCACCTGGCCGAAATCGCCGTGAATTCATTTTTTTTCGAGCTGAGTTGAGGGTTTTCTTCTGTTCATAGAGTGTACAGTGCACGGACACATCATGACCTTGCGGCCTCCGCCAAACATTCCATCTCACCATACCAGATGACTTGAGGATGCGCGCGGTATGTTCAATCTCACACTAAATCGGCTGGCATGGCCTACTTTCCTGAACATATTCTAAATATTACTACATTTGGATAAAAGGTGCCATATGCACCATATACGCTAAAGGGGATTTTTCCTCTCTTCTTTCTATATTAGGCAAATTAATGATGTATTGCTCTTTCGATTACTCTCATATTTCCATGACATCATGTTTACCCTATCTATTTAATTATAAATTTTTGTCCTTCGATTTCCACTGTTGTACAGTTCTTTCAATTTGGGCCCATATTTGCATGTTACCATATTTTCTTTAACAATCCTACCATTTTCTGCAGCGCGTCCCTTGCTATGCAACAGAATCTGTAGTGCACAATCTTTCCCTTTACATAAAGCAAGACTGCAGGGATGTCATACTACACACAAAACATGGATTTATAATCATTGCTACTGTAAGACTTGGTGAACATGGTGACTCCTATTTTGGCACTGGCTTTTGGAAAGAAATTTCTAAGTTTTATGAACTGAAACCTGACACTATAATTGCACTGCACATAAAAGGGCCTGGTCATGAGATATATGGTAACTTCCCCGACAATATCATCCATCCAGACTTTGTTCGAAGTAAGTTTTCTTTACAACTATCTGCATGTTGGCTTACCCAGCAATATCAAATGAATTGTGTAGTATTTAAGCAACCAACTATTATTCCCTTTTCTTACTATATTCCTACCTAATAACTTCTAGTCACCAATACACTTTTCTATTGCCCTGTTTCAACTAAATATTCCCTGTACTCCCATTTCTATCAGAAATCGCCGCTGACAAGGAGACTCCGGAGGTGGAGAACAGAGATGCCAACAAGAGGAGGCGGGGCGAGCTAGAACCACAAGCGACTCCAGCAGGCCTAGACTTCATGAGCAACCTCCCCGATGATATGTTGACAGTCATCATCACCCTCCTCCCACTCAAATATGGGGCGTGGACAACCGTCCTTTCCCGGCGGTGGCGCACCCTATGGAACTCCAAGCCTCTTGACCTCATCGACACCCACGAGCTCTACCATGGCTATCGCAAAAGCTTGGATGCATTCTCCAAGATCCTTTGTAGTCACCTTGGCTCAACCAGAGACTTAGAATGGGCAAGTTCTGTTCCAACGACAAGCACCGAGCCAAGCTTGACGACTGGTTCCAATCCCCCACCCTAGATCAGCTCGAGGAGCTCCCTTTTTGATGATGGGAATATGCGGTCGCTGCCAACGTCCGCACTCCGCCTTGCGCCCACGCTGCACGTTGCCAAGTTCAGGAACTGCCGTCCTCCCTTAATGATGAGCCTGCTCTTATTATACCACGACGGAAACACCTCGAGCTCGTCGCCGTATGCCTCTCAAATGGTGACATGGAGCGTCTGCTCCATGGTTGTACTGCACTCGAGTACCTTCGTCTTTAGGCGATCAATGGGTTGAGTACCTTCCACATCGCCTCCATGACTCTCCGAACTATTTATGTGTGTTGCTGGTGCGGCAGGAAGACATCACGAGATGTGTACCACGGTATGGTCTGTCACACCCTAGCTAGTCATGCATTAGAGTGTTGCATCATGTTTACTCTTTCATCAGAAACTTGAAATGGGGATTTGTGAAACCCTCAGAATCATTTTGAAAATGACCCAAATAAAAATTTCTCCAAAAGGGTCCAAGAAAATGCTCATGTTGCTCTCTGAAAATATTGGACAGAGATTAAAAACCAAACCAATATTTTTAAGAGCTCATAGGTATTTATTTTGGGCATTTGGAATTAATGCATAACTATTTGCATTGGAAATATATTAGTTATATATATTAATATATGTCCAAAAATTATGCCACCTGTTGGGGAGCTCTGGAATAATATATCTAGCTCCTGCAAAAATTGGCATAAGGTAATAAAATGATTTAATATTTTTTTTAAATCAAAACAAATGACAGAAATTAGAAAACAAAAATAAATAAAAGAAGGAGAAGCTTACCTGGGGCTCCTCCCTGTGCAACCCAGCAGTAGCCGGCCGGCCCAGCCAGCAGGCGGCCCAGCCCGCCTCCTCCTCTGTCGTCTTCGTCCTCGACAGAGGGAGGGGAGCGTGCCCGGCGCGCGCGCGCGCCACCGCGCCACGCCACCAGCTCGCCTGCCTGCCTGCCTCTCCCCTCCTCGTGTGGATGCCCTGGAACGACGCCACGCCCCCCCCGTACTCTCTCACTCTCCCCCGGTTCTTCCTCTCCTCTCCCTCGCTCTCTCTCTCCCGTGTCCGAACGCACCCATCGCCGCCGTTCGCCATAGCCGCCGCCACCGGCCTCCCCTCGCCTCCTCGACACGCTCCCCAACTCCGCCGCGACCCCCTCTACCTCCTCGTCAAGCCACAAGACGCAGGACGCCCTGTGGAGCCGCCGACGCCATCGTCTTCCTCCTCGGGCTCCGACCACCATCGTCGTCAATTCGCCGTCTCCAGTGCGTCCCCGAGCCCGCTTCGACGCCCGCTGCAACCGCGGTGAGCTCCGCCACCGTTTCCCTCTCTTCTCCCCCTCGTTTCCGCGCCGTAACTCCGTTTCCCACCATGGCCGAACCTCCGCCGTTGCCGAGCTCGTCGTCGACGCAGCTCCGGTGACCATTTGGTCACCCCGGCGAGTCCAACAAGTTCGTAAGGCCCCGTAGAGCAT
Organism: Triticum aestivum; assembly: GCF_018294505.1. Taxonomy (NCBI): domain Eukaryota; kingdom Viridiplantae; phylum Streptophyta; class Magnoliopsida; order Poales; family Poaceae; genus Triticum; species Triticum aestivum. The sequence continues at coordinate 401,373,169 of NC_057797.1, read as the reverse complement.
CCCTAGCGCCTTGCTTCACTCGCCTTCGAGCTCCAACCACGTTTCTGTGCACGACCGAACCCTGGCGGCCGCAGCCGAGCTCGCCGCCGTCGACTCCGGCCACCCCAGGCCCAGCCACGGCCACCGCACGACGCGCCATCGAGCTAGCTTTCCAATGCACCTAGCCGCACGCCGTTTGGAGCACCACAGAGGAAACCCGGGGCACATGTACGCCGCGGACCTCGCCGGCGACTAACCGCCGGCGGGTTTGACTTGTTCGACCTGGGGTTTGACCCCCCCAGAGTCACTGACGCATGGGCCCCGTCGGCCAGGTGGTTAGCTTAGTGCTAATCACTGTTAATTAACCCCCTGACACTGACCAGTGGGCCCCAGCACCACTAACTCTTAATTAAGATTAAACTAACCCTGTTAAACCCCCCTGTCACTGACGTGTGGACCCCACACGTCAGGTTTGACCCCAGCCAGCCGCAGTTGACCACTGACGTCGTGCTGACGTCATGCTGGCGCAATATATATATTTCTGGATTTAAATTAAATCAGGAAATTCCAGAATATAATTTAAACTTCAAAAATTCATAACTTTTATTCTGTAACTCCAAATCAGACAAATTATATATGAAAAATGATCAGAAAAATCCAATCTATCCATCTGTACTATTTTCATGCATGATCAAACAAGTTAACTTGATGTTTAAAGCAGAACAAGGAAAAGCACTTTAAAAGGCCATGTTTGAGTTTGAATTTGAATCTTTGATTCAAATTGGTTCAAACCCTTCTGGTTTTAGTTGCATTAGCCCAACACACTCATATTGCCATGTTTCATGCATGCATCATATTGTTGCACATTGTTTAGTGATGGTTGTGTATCGGTGTCCTTTGCGACAGGTTCTGCCTCCGAGGAGTACCGTGATTACCCTAACGAAGAACCGTATCAGTGCATCGAACCATCAGGCAAGCAACCAACCATTTGATCATATCGATACAATCCCATGTTCTCGCTCCTGCTCTCTTTTACTGCATTAAGACAACGCGTTTCTAACTGCTGTGTGCTA
>NC_057797.1:401334287-401371690 GCF_018294505.1 Triticum aestivum | reverse complement strand
GTGAGAGCGTGTATGAAGAAGTACACCCCTGCAGGGTTAACATGATCTATTCGAATAGCCGCGTCCGCGGTAAAGGACTACTTGGTTGCCTATACAGTTCATAGACAAGTAAATGGAAACTACTAGAAGCCTCAAGATAGGTGTGAGTGCCGAGGATGGCTCTTCCGTAGGAAGACGGAGGTGGATCCTCGGTGGTGTATTGAAGTGGTGATTAGTGGACTCGTGTGCGAAAAACCATTTCAAGTTGGTGTCTCGTAGGTTAGCCTAGCCAAGAGTCAAAGCTGGCTTGCTGCAATAACTCCACCAACCCTTCTTGATAATATGCATGTATGTAGGATCTGATGTAAGTCTTGCTGAGTACCTTTGTACTCATGTTGCTATAATTTACATTTTTACAGAAGACGCTGCAACCCCTTCTGATGGGTTCTATGTAGACGTTGACATCAACGAGTAGGCTAAAGGCCCAGGTGGTGACCCTGAGCTTATGAAGGACCATGTAGTATAGTTAGGTTTTCCAAGCCTCTTTTATTTTACTAGTTGTCTGTACTCAGACAACTTACTTCCGCTGCTGGTTTGTATGACTGTATGACTTGAATGTTGGGTCGTGAGACCCGTTCCTTTGTGTATGTTATGTATGGCTCCCTGAGCCTTAAATAAAGTACTTGTATCGTAGAGTCATGTTGTGATGCTTCGTTGTATTTGCACATATCGAGCATATTGTGTGTATGATTGAAATGCTTGGTATGTGTGGGATCTGACTATCTAGTTGTTTATCTTTAGTAGCCTCTCTTACCGGGAAATGTCTCCTAGTGTTACCGCTGAGCCATGGTAGCTTGCTACTGCTCTGGAACACTTAGGCTGGCCGGCATGTGTCCTTCTTCGTTCCTGTGTCTATCCCTTCGGGGAAATGTCACGCTTTGAGTACCGGAGTCCTGTTAGCCCGCTACAGCCCGGTTTACCGGAGTCCTGCTAGCCCAGTGCTACAGCCCGGACCCACTTGCTGATGACCGACACGTTCGAAGCTGGGTCATGGATGCCTGTCCCTGTAAGTCTGCGCCACTTTGGGTTTACGACTAGTCATGTCAGCCCGGGCTCCTTATCATATGGATGCTAGCGACACTATCATATACGTGAGCCAAAAGGCGCAAACGGTCCCGGGCAAAGGTAAGGCGACACCCGTGGGGATACCGTGCGTGAGGCCGCAAAGTGATATGAGGTGTTACCGGCTAGATCGATGTGACATCAAGTCGGGGTCCTGACAGCGTTGGCATCAGAGCCGGACTGCCTGTAGGTTCTCCAAGCCAAACTGGTCGATGTTGAGTCTAGAAATTCTTTAGTTATATGTAGGGGAATTGTTTGTGGGTTGGAACGTAAGGCTCTTTTACTCCTTTATCTTATAACATTCTGATCTGAGTCAGTCTATTCTTCCACCGGGGGTTAAGGAATTAGGATCTATTCCCTCCATCAGGATCACGTGTTACCAATCAGTAGTACCTTATAAGTTTGATGGATACAAGCCTAGTTCAATTCTACTACCACATTATTTTGCTAGGATGGACTCAGAACTTGATATGATGATGATGAGTGTGTATGTAATCCTTTATCAAATGTCTCAAAATCCTTCTTGAGCATTGACAGCTGTTATGCTGCCGAAATTTTGCTAGAAATTCTAATGCCTTTGCATTATGATTGTGCTTTCAGATGGCCACTCGCGACCTCAATCAAGTGGTTCGCCTGACTCGATGCCTAGATGTACCCGGCCATACTGCCATGTTGGTCAGGGTAATGACTGAGGCTGGATACCGCTGGTATCCTGAGTACACGGTCGAAGAGCAATTCCGAGACTTTAATCAAAGCCAGTATCTCTGCACTGTTAGGATATTTCCATCTTATCCTGGGTCCACCGAGCCCCTTCACTGCTCCTATGGACTCGGGGTTACTATTGAGATGGCTGTGCAGGACGCCACCTACTCTATGATGACCATCATGCGAGTCAGGTCTGGTCTATTTCGGGACTCTGATTCCGGTATATGCCAGGATCACTTCCGGGAGCACAAGGGTATCTCCAGGCTATCTATGCTGACCCCACCCAGGAGGATTCACAGACTCGCACCACTGCTGAGATGCTCGAGGATAAGGACCGTGAAAATCGGGCCTTGAGGTTAGAGCTCTTCAATACCCGTGCTGACCACTGGGCCACATTGACTCGGTTCGCACCGGCGGTGCAAGCTGGATATTCGGATATGCGCGATCTCTATCCTGTGAGATTTGCTCTGCCAGACGTGATGGGTTGGCGTGATGTAGGAGGCATCACCCCACCTCGCGGTCCCCGCAGACCACCGTCTGTTGGTCCAAGACCTCATCCTAGCCCCTATGGTCCACAAGCTCCGCGAGATCGTCTGTTTCCGGATGATCATGTTGAGCTTCTAGGCTACGGAGGTGACTTCTACGAGGACTACTATGGATCGGTCTGAGTTAGTGGTAGTATCACTAGTTCGTGTTAGCTGTGTCGTCTATCGTCCTGCGTGACTCGTGGGATATGACCTAGTTTGTACTCTTTCCGGAGGTGTAGAAAAATAATGTATAGGAGCTTGGGATGCCTCCGATGAGATGTAATCCTCTTTTCACCGTAATAGTACTTTGTTTGGTCTTGTACTAAACCCTGTATGGTGTGTATGACGATGGAATAAAGAAGCAGTTTCTGTATCTACCATGTCATACGGATGATCATCTTGCATTTCGAGTTACTCCTTACATTTTGTATCCTATGTCGGAATTTTATCATCCTGACTAAATCATTGTCTTGTTTACCTAGGATGGTCAACACGCGCACTAACTCTGCTCCTCAAGAGCAGGCAGAAGGCAGTGAAGTCAGGGATGCAAATCTGCCTCATCCTCCTTCCCTAGCCGAGGTTATGATGGAAGCTGAGAGAAACAAGCGGGAGACCAACCGTTTGTTGGAGCGTATTGAACAGAACACAACACACCATCAAAGGACTAACGTGGTGTCACTCAGTGATTTTATCAAATTACATCCACCCACGTTACACCACTCCGTCGAGCCTCTCGATGCTGATGACTGGCTTCGCAGTGTCTCTCACAAACTACGTTCCGCGCTGGTAGCGGAGGCTAACAAGGTCACCTTTGCTGCATATCATCTTGAAGCCCCCGCCAGTCTATGGTGGGAGAATTATGGAGCTATGCGCCCAGCGGGCCATGTCACTACTTGGGCTGAATTCAGCGAGGCTTTCCGTGAACATCACATTCCGGAGGGTCTCATGGACCGTAAACGTGAGGAATTTTGCAATTTCACCCAAGGCCGACTCTCTGTGGATGCTTACAACAGGGAGTTTGGTAACCTCGCACGATATGCAACTGAGGAAGTTTCTACTGATGCCAAGAAGCAAGCAAGGTTCTGTAAGGGACTTAGTCCTGAGCTTCGCCGCGACCTCCGTCTGCATGAGTGCACATCTTTTCAGAAACTTGTTAACAAAGCCATCAGTGCTGAAACTGGTCAGACTGATTATGATGCAACACGCAAGCATGGCCGTGACATGGGTTCCTCATCCGGTGCTGGTCCTCAGAAGCGCCGCGTGTGGGTGCCCAACACCGCCCTGCCACCCAGGTTCACACCGAGGCCACCCTTTCAGGCGCCTCGCCCTGTTCAACAGTCTGCTCCAGCCAAGCCCTATGGGGGTCCAACCAACAATGCTCCTCCACGTACCAGTTCAGTGACTTGTTTCAAGTGTGGGGAATCTGGCCACTATATGCGTGAGTGTCCCCAGACCAACCCCAACCAATCTGCTAAAGCTGTTGGCCGTGGCAAACCGACAGGGAAAGTATTCCACGCCAAGCCGGCCACCGCCTCACGTGGCCATGTCAACTGTATCTCTGCCGAAGAAGCTCAAGAGGATCCCAACGTCGTTCTCGGTACGCTCCTTGTTAATTGCCACCCGGCATCTGTTCTTTTCGATACAGGAGCCTCTCATTCATTTATATCTGAGAATTATGCTCGTTTGCATAACGTCGCATTCGGTGATATGCCAACCTCTATGGTAATTCAAACTCCGGGATGCAAATGGCAAACTTCTAGAGTAAGCCATGGAAATGAAATCCAAGTCGACAGACTTGTTTTCCTCGCATCTTTGATAGCCCTTAAATCTTCAGATATTAATATCATTCTGGGTATGGACTGGATGTCGGCTCATCATGCCCAAATTGATTGCTTCTCTAGGACTGTTCAACTCACCCATCCTTCGGGGAAGATAGTCAATGTCTTGACCCGAATAGCCAAGCGACAGTTATACTCTCTTAACGCCAGCCCTTTGCCAGACCTTGAGGACGTTCCGGTAGTCCGTGACTTCCCGGATGTCTTCCCAGAGGAATTGCCAGGTGTTCCACCTGACAGAGATGTTGAGTTCGTAATAGACCTCATCCCAGGAACCGTTCCGATTGCTAGAAGACCCTATAAGATGGCACCACTAGAACTAGCCGAGCTTAAGAAACAACTCGATGAGTCCTTGAAAAAGGGTTTCATCCGACCTAGCTCATCTCCGTGGGCTTGCCCCGTCCTATTCGTCAAGAAGAAGGATGGTACGGACCGAATGGTTGTAGATTATCGACCTGTCAATCTGGTCACAATCAAGAACAAATATCCACTCCCCAGGATCAACGATCTGTATGATCAGCTCGCTGGATCCTCAGTCTTCTCCAAGATGGATTTGAGGTTGGGCTACCATCAAATCAAAATTAGAAACGGGGACATTCCTAAAACGGCCTTTGTTACTCGTTATGGCCAATACGAGTACACCGTCATGTCCTTCGGTTTAACCAACGCTCCAGCCACCTTTTCTCGGTTAATGAACTCAATCTTCATGGAGTATTTAGATAAATTCGTCGTGGTTTACCTCGATGATATACTCATCTACTCTAAGAACGAGGAAGAACATGCCGAACATCTAAGGCTAGTGTTGAAGAAACTTCGAGAGCATCGCCTTTATGCCAAGTTTTCCAAATGTGAATTTTGGTTGTCAGAAGTGACCTATCTGGGTCATGTAATATCTGGTAGAGGTATTGCTGTTAACCCTGAGCGAGTTCAAGCCGTCCTTAATTGGACTCCACCTGAATCGGTCAAGCAAGTTCGGAGTTTTCTAGGCTTAGCAAGCTATTGTCGTCGCTTTGTCGAAAACTTCTCCAAAGTTGCCAAACCTCTAACCGAACTCCTCAAGAAAGATAAGAAGTTCGAATGGACTCCACAATGTGAGCACAGCTTTCAGGAACTGAAAAGACGCCTGACTTCTGCTCCCGTACTGGTGCCGCCAGACTTCTCCAAGGACTTTGTTATCTACTGCGACGCCTCGCGACAAGGACTAGGTTGCATTCTCATGCAAGATCGACACGTAATTGCTTACGCTTCACGGCAATTGCACCCACATGAGGAGAATTATCCTACTCATGATCTAGAGCTTGCAGCTGTAGTCTATGCACTTAAAACCTGGCGACATTACCTCCTCGGTAATCGTTGCGAAATATTCACTGATCACCAAAGTCTGAAGTACATTTTCACCCAACCGGATCTGAATCTCAGGCAAAGACGTTGGGTTGAGTTGATCACAGATTTCGACTTAGGAATAACTTACACCCCAGGGAAAGCCAACGTCATGGCTGATGCGCTAAGTCGTAAATCTTATTGTAACAACCTGATGTTACAACAAAGTCAACCGCTTCTCCATGAGGAATTTCGGAAGCTTAACCTTCACATTGTTCCTCAAGGATTTCTTTCCACCTTGGTGGCAAAACCTACCCTTACGGATCAGATCATCAAAGCACAAAAGGTAGATCCGGGAATTTCCCGCATCAAGAGAAACATCAAGAAAGGAGTTGCGAATTGTTTCTCCATTAATGATCAAGGGGTCGTATACTTCGGGAATCGACTAGTGGTTCCCAAAGTGCGAAACCTGAGGCGTTTGATCCTTAAGGAAGCTCATGAATCTCCTCTCACCATTCATCCTGGTAGTACTAAGATGTATCAGGACCTACGCCAGAGGTTCTGGTGGACTAGGATGAAGAGAGAAATTGCTCAGTATATTGCTAATTGCGATGTCTGTCGTTGTGTAAAAGCAGAGCATCAACGGCCTGCTGGCACCCTTCAACCCTTAGCTATTCCTGAATGGAAATGGGATAAAATTGGTATGGATTTCATTACCGGTTTTCCCAGGACCAAGAGAGGGAATAACGCTATCTTCGTCGTTGTCGATCGTCTTTCCAAAGTAGCCCATTTCCTACCTGTTCGTGAGAGTATAACCGCTAGTCAATTGGCAGACTTATACATCTCCCGGATAGTGTCTCTCCATGGTGTTCCTTTGGAAATTAACTCGGATCGAGGAAGTCTTTTCACCTCTTGATTTTGGGAAAGTTTCCAAAACGCTATGGGAACCCGTCTCTCCTTTAGCACTGCTTTCCACCCTCAGTCGAGTGGTCAAGTGGAACGCGTCAACCAGATTCTAGAAGACATGCTTCGAGCCTCTGTTATCTCATTCGGAATGGATTGGGAGAAGTGCCTTCCATTTGCCGAATTCGCTTACAACAACAGCTATCAATCTAGCTTGGGTAAAGCCCCTTTTGAAGTTCTCTATGGACGACGGTGTCGAACACCCCTTAACTGGTCAGAGACCGGGGAAAGACAATTCTTTGGCCCGGATATGATTCAGGAAGCAGAAGAACAAGTTCGTATCGTTCGTGAAAAGTTGAAAACAGCCCAATCTCGTCAAAAGAGTCAATATGACCGAAAACATAAGGCTATGACTTTCGAGGTTGACGAGAAGGCTTACCTTCGGGTCACCCCTCTGAAGGGAACCCATCGTTTCGGTATCAAGGGCAAATTGGCTCCTCGTTACATTGGACCTTTTCGCATTCTCGCCAAACGAGGAGAAGTTGCCTACCAGTTGGAACTACCCCCACATCTTTCTCGAGTTCACGATGTCTTCCACGTTTCTCAACTCAGGCGTTGCTTCTCGGATCCTATCCGTGGAGTGGACCACGAAACGCTTGATCTCCAAGATAATCTTACATATCGAGAGTACCCCATTCGTATCCTCGATCAGGCTGAACGTACCACCCGACGTCATAATATCAAGTTTCTCAAAGTACAATGGTCGCACCATTCTAAGGATGAAGCAACTTGGGAAAGGGAGGATCGTCTTCGCCTCGAGTATCCCGCCTTCTTCCCGGAGGAACCCAAATCTCGGGACGAGGTTCTTTTGAGTGGGGGTGAGTTGTCACACCCTAGCTAGTCATGCATTAGAGTGTTGCATCATGTTTACTCTTTCATCAGAAACTTGAAATGGGGATTTGTGAAACCCTCAGAATCATTTTGAAAATGACCCAAATAAAAATTTCTCCAAAAGGGTCCAAGAAAATGCTCATGTTGCTCTCTGAAAATATTGGACAGAGATTAAAAACCAAACCAATATTTTTAAGAGCTCATAGGTATTTATTTTGGGCATTTGGAATTAATGCATAACTATTTGCATTGGAAATATATTAGTTATATATATTAATATATGTCCAAAAATTATGCCACCTGTTGGGGAGCTCTGGAATAATATATCTAGCTCCTGCAAAAATTGGCATAAGGTAATAAAATGATTTAATATTTTTTTTTAAATCAAAACAAATGACAGAAATTAGAAAACAAAAATAAATAAAAGAAGGAGAAGCTTACCTGGGGCTCCTCCCTGTGCAGCCCAGCAGTAGCCGGCCGGCCCAGCCAGCAGGCGGCCCAGCCCGCCTCCTCCTCTGTCGTCTTCGTCCTCGACAAAGGGAGGGGAGCATGCCCGGCGCGCGCGCGCGCCACCGCGCCACGCCACCAGCTCGCCTGCCTGCCTGCCTCTCCCCTCCTCGTCTGGATGCCCTGGAACGACGCCACGCCCCCCCGTACTCTCTCACTCTCCCCCGGTTCTTCCTCTCCTCTCCCTCGCTCTCTCTCTCCCGTGTCCGAACGCACCCATCGCCGCCGTTCGCCATAGCCGCCGCCACCGGCCTCCCCTCGCCTCCCCGACACGCTCCCCAGCTCCGCCGCGACCCCCTCTACCTCCTCGTCAAGCCACAAGACGCCGGACGCCCTGTGGAGCCGCCGACGCCATCGTCTTCCTCCTCGGGCTCCGACCACCATCGCCGTCGATTCGCCGTCTCCAGTGCGTCCCCGAGCCCGCTTCGACGCCCGCTGCAACCGCGGTGAGCTCCGCCACCGTTTCCCTCTCTTCTCCCCCTCGTTTCCGCGCCGTAACTCCGTTTCCCACCACGGCCGAACCTCCGCCGTCGCCGAGCTCGCCGTCGACGCAGCTCCGGTGACCATTTGGTCACCCCGGCGAGTCCAACAAGTTCGTAAGGCCCCGTAGAGCATCCCTAGCGCCTTGCTTCGCTCGCCTTCGAGCTCCAACCACGTTTCCGTGCACGACCGAACCCCGGCGGCCGCAGCCGAGCTCGCCGCCGTCGACTCCGGCCACCCCAGGCCCAGCCACGGCCACCGCCCGACGCGCCATCGAGCTAGCTTTCCAACGCACCTAGCCGCACGCCGTTTGGAGCACCACAGAGGAAACCCGGGGCACATGTACGCCGCGGACCTCGCCGGCGACTAACCACCGGCGGGTTTGACTTGTTCGACCTGGGGTTTGACCCCCCCAGAGTCACTGACGCGTGGGCCCCGTCGGCCAGGTGGTTAGCTTAGTGCTAATCACTGTTAATTAACCCCCTGACACTGACCAGTGGGCCCCAGCGCCACTAACTCTTAATTAAGATTAAACTAACCCTGTTAAACCCCCCTGTCACTGACGTGTGGACCCCACACGTCAGGTTTGACCCCAGCCAGCCGCAGTTGACCACTGACGTCGTGCTGACGTCATGCTGGCGCAATATATATATTTCTGGATTTAAATTAAATCAGGAAATTCCAGAATATAATTTAAACTTCAAAAATTCATAACTTTTATTCTGTAACTCCAAATCAGACAAATTATATATGAAAAATGATCAGAAAAATCCAATCTATCCATCTGTACTATTTTCATGCATGATCAAACAAGTTAACTTGATGTTTAAAGCAGAACAAGTAAAAGCACTTTAAAAGGCCATGTTTGAGTTTGAATTTGAATCTTTGATTCAAATTGGTTCAAACCCTTCTGGTTTTAGTTGCATTAGCCCAACACACTCATATTGCCATGTTTCATGCATGCACCATATTGTTGCACATTGTTTAGTGATGGTTGTGTATCGGTGTCCTTTGCGACAGGTTCTGCCTCCGAGGAGTACCGTGATTACCCTAACGAAGAACCGTATCAGTGCATCGAACCATCAGGCAAGCAACCAACCATTTGATCATATCGATACAATCCCATGTTCTCGCTCCTGCTCTCTTTTACTGCATTAAGACAACGCATTTCTAACTGCTGTGTGCTACGGTAGTTGAACCCATTTCCTCTGCATGACCTGTCATTGCCACAGTAACTAGATGAAACCCACTAGCATGTGTAGGAGTTGATTGAGCCATATGTATGTGTTGTTCCTACCTTGCTATGCCTGCTATGCTTAGAGTCGTGTCAGGTCTGGTTCATCTGGGTGATGGGCTAGAGTGAAATGATTATGTCGGTAATGAGAGTGGTGTGGTGAACACGATTTGGTAAAGGTATCGATGAGAGGCCATGTAGGAGTACATGGTGGGTTGTTTCATTGAAGCCGACCTTAAGCACTGAGATCTGTATGTGTGATTTAAGAACCAGCTACTACCATGCATTGGGCCCGAAACCAATGGACCCTCTCGGCTTCTTATTCACCCTAGTTCTCCGTCCAGGAGTTGCAAGTAGTTTCTGGTGTTTGTAGCCTACTGGAGGCCGTGGACAGCGCTGACCGTAGGGGTGGGCTGTGATGCGGTAGGTACGTGGCACGGTGTACCGAATACCCGTTAGGTATCTCGGGAACCCTGTTCACATCGTTCGGGGCCGTATGGGAAACCTCGGCCGGACTCCCTGCGGATGGAACCTGGATAGGCGATAAACCTGGACTGGAGGCTTAGGTGGTTAGGTAGGTCGTGGCCGACACCCACGTTGGGCTTCCGCTTGAAGGTTGCCGAGTACATGTCGTGTAAACGACGGTAAGTTGTGAGAGCGTGTATGAAGAAGTACACCCCTGCAGGGTTAACATGATCTATTCGAATAGCCGCGTCCGCGGTAAAGGACTACTTGGTTGCCTATACAGTTCATAGACAAGTAAATGGAAACTACTAGAAGCCTCAAGATAGGTGTGAGTGCCGAGGATGGCTCTTCCGTAGGAAGACGGAGGTGGATCCTCGGTGGTGTATTGAAGTGGTGATTAGTGGACTCGTGTGCGAAAAACCATTTCAAGTTGGTGTCTCGTAGGTTAGCCTAGCCAAGAGTCAAAGCTGGCTTGCTGCAATAACTCCACCAACCCTTCTTGATAATATGCATGTATGTAGGATCTGATGTAAGTCTTGCTGAGTACCTTTGTACTCATGTTGCTATAATTTACATTTTTACAGAAGACGCTGCAACCCCTTCTGATGGGTTCTATGTAGACGTTGACATCAACGAGTAGGCTAAAGGCCCAGGTGGTGACCCTGAGCTTATGAAGGACCATGTAGTATAGTTAGGTTTTCCAAGCCTCTTTTATTTTACTAGTTGTCTGTACTCAGACAAGTTACTTCCGCTGCTGGTTTGTATGACTGTATGACTTGAATGTTGGGTCGTGAGACCCGTTCCTTTGTGTATGTTATGTATGGCTCCCTGAGCCTTAAATAAAGTACTTGTATCGTAGAGTCATGTTGTGATGCTTCGTTGTATTTGCACATATCGAGCATATTGTGTGTATGATTGAAATGCTTGGTATGTGTGGGATCTGACTATCTAGTTGTTTATCTTTAGTAGCCTCTCTTACCGGGAAATGTCTCCTAGTGTTACCGCTGAGCCATGGTAGCTTGCTACTGCTCTGGAACACTTAGGCTGGCCGGCATGTGTCCTTCTTCGTTCCTGTGTCTGTCCCTTCGGGGAAATGTCACGCTTTGAGTACCGGAGTCCTGTTAGCCCGCTACAGCCCGGTTTACCGGAGTCCTGCTAGCCCAGTGCTACAGCCCGGACCCACTTGCTGATGACCGACACGTTCGAAGCTGGGTCATGGATGCCTGTCCCTGTAAGTCTGCGCCACTTTGGGTTTACGACTAGTCATGTCAGCCCGGGCTCCTTATCATATGGATGCTAGCGACACTATCATATACGTGAGCCAAAAGGCGCAAACGGTCCCGGGCAAAGGTAAGGCGACACCCGTGAGGATACCGTGCGTGAGGCCGCAAAGTGATATGAGGTGTTACCGGCTAGATCGATGTGACATCAAGTCGGGGTCCTGACATGGTCATTCAGGACACAACTGCACTTGAGAGATTACTTGTAGTTGATCAAGAAGGTCCAACAAGAATCAATGTCTCTGTGCTGAAATTGACAGTGGTGGGCTACTCGTCTAACAAATACTCCAACTTCTTATTGGATCCACACCCGTTTAGGTACAACAGCTGCCTTCTACCTCTCCTTCTACAAATTAACATTATTTCTAATTTTGAAGATGTTTGTTCATCTGTCATTCAGAAAATGATTCTGACAAGCTTGACCCCGAAACTGCGCAGAGTGAAGGTCTTGGCACTAGAATCTATCGGCCCCGACCTGGAGCAAGTTGTCAGTTTCCTGAGATGCTTTCCGTTCCTGGAGAAGCTACATATCGAGGTGATGTTCCTTTCCCATTAAATGTTAATCAGAAGAGAGTTCAATTTGTGACACCTTTTTACAAGTTTACAATGACAATGTACTATGATTTCTGAAGGTTTCTTTTGGAGGATTTCAGTACATACATGCCCCCCCTCATATTGGTTGCTTGATCCATATGGTTACAATCAATAAGTAATTCTCCTTTGGATTCATCTGTACTAGTTTTCTTAGGGAACTTTTCATCCACTCCAACCTCTGGTGAAGAAGGCTACATTTTTCTATAATGTAATCAAATGCCCATGTTAATCATGTCAGATCGAAGATGGCATGTTAGTGCATTTTACAAATCCTGCAAACCAAATAGGCCTGTAGTAATGTTCAAAATTGCATGTAGGCACTAACACGTTTTCTTGTTTTGGAGATAAGATTAGGCCCTGTGGTGGATAATGTGATACAATATAACAATCACGTCGAATGCCTAGATCTGCATCTCTCAGAAATTACTTTGAACTCCTACCGAGGGACCTTACCGGAGATTATATTCGCTAGGTTGTTTGTTCTCAGAGCAAGGGTGCTGAAGGAAATGAGGTTTGCCCTACATTTATTTTGCAAAAATAAATGGTTTGTTGATCAGCGCCGCCGCCTGCAGCAGAATGGAATAGGCTCCAAAAATGCTGAATTTCATTTTGGGACTTCAGATGACAGAGTAATCGGAAGTCATCATGTCAACCGCATACATGACTTCTCAGTGGATGACCCCTTTGCAAGAATTGTGAGGTTTGGAAACCAGACTTAGGAGTGGTAATATTAGTTTGAACCTCTTTGATATCCATGTTCAGCGGATAAGCGCGAGCTTTTGCAGCTGATGAGCTGAATTTCATTTCTAATATCAGTTTGAACCTTGTAATCTTCGAATTTGAGCCATATAACTCTGGAATTTGAACCTTGTAATATTTCGAGCTTTTGTGCTACAATCGTTGAAATGGCATTGTATGAGACTCGTATATTGCTAGCACTATTTTGACCTTAATATTCAATGGTCTTAGATTTTATTAACCATTCTTGAATCTGTTTACCTTGTCAATCTCACAACACATGATCTATATAGCTAACTCGACTACGATCTTCGACATTATTGCACACACCTGGTTTCTTCCACCGTGTGCACTGTAGAGCGCATAATTAATTATCGCACTGGAGTGTCCATCATCACCCTTTTATGTAACTTTGACCTCATCACCCACGGGTAAACTTATGACCGACGTCATTCCACACACTTTGTTTCTACAAAGCTTTTTGCCAATAAACGCCCATGATTTGTCCCTCTTCTAGTCGACGCGTGGCTAAACTAGCCAACAAGGAAGCTTGCGCGGTAAACAGCATGGTAGCGCGGGAACAGGCTCACTGACGATACATTTGGCACCTCTTCGAGCCCATGCGTGCGTTGTGGTGTTGGCAAGTGTGCACACGAATCCTCCGCTATGAACGCCGTGACAAGACGTGACAATTACAGTCTGGCCGGCCCCCATTTATTATAGTGGCCATTTAACCCTTGTGTCTCTTCAACCTTTCGATCGCGCCCCACCATTGCTAGAAGCACACCCACCACGATAAGTTCTTAGAGGGTATCCTACGCGGATCCAATGGCGCTCTGAGCGACTGCTGACGACTAGCAACAGTTCACCATGCGTGCCGTGGTGGACAACCACAGAAGGTTCATGGACCTCTCGGTGGTGTACATCAGCGACCCGGTCTGGGTGGAGCACTCCATCCACATCATGGAGCCGCTGCTTGCCGATGAGAAGTACAAGGTGGTCAGGTTTGACCTCGAGTACACCCGCGCTCGTGCCGGGTCTCGTCCCAAGGTCGCTGTCGCCCAGATGTGCGTGCACCACCACGTCCTCGTCTACCACCACTTCCTGGCCACAAGGCCTTGCGAGCGCTTTGCCATGTTTGTCAACAGCCCCCACTACATGTTCACTATGGTGGACATCACCAACAATGTAAAGGCGCTCGAGAATTCGGGCATCGCCTGCTAGAATCTTGTCGACATCCAGGGCCAATAAAAGATCTGGGGAAGCAAGGAGAATGAGAAGGACTCACTGGTTCACCATGCCAAGGCCATCATCGACCCCTACTACAGAGACATGAAGGATTCGGGCAACAAGGACAAGCGTGCCTGGCACTCGGCCTGGATGGAGAAACTCGACAAAGCTCACGTTGTGTACATAGCCAAGGAGGTGTACACGAGCTACGACATCTACAGGCAGATCGTTGACATGAGGAAGTGCCTCCTTCCCCAAAATGGCCATGGATCCAGCCGGAAGGAGAGCAATGGCAAGCGTCGTTGCAACAATAAGTATATGATTAGATCCTCATTTCTCCTAGTTTAGTATGCATGTAATTGCTTACTGTGGTGTGTGGAAATATTATGTGTGTAGCCACTTGTGTAATTTTATGCTTAATTTGGTTATGAAATGCTCTCTTTTTAAGTATATATGTTGATGCTTTGTAGACAGAGCATCGATGTTGAGCGGACAAAGAAAATCACATCACACACGGACTAAACAATGGAACCCGTCGGTGATGTTTTCATCACTCACTCACAATTGTATACAACAATCATTTGCTCACAACACACATGGCTTGTTAGAAGCAATCATCGGTGTTGTTATCGGTCTTCACACACATTTACGACTACAAACCTATTTGCCGCGTATCACACAAATCTTGTTAAGTTGAACCATTTCTGTTCTCTTATCTCAACGCAAACAGTTCATCTGAGTGAACCGCATGTTGTATATCGCACACACCTTGATTTGGCTGACCGTTTATTTTGTGTTGCCTAATCACAAATAGTTCATCCGAGTGAACCGTATGCTGTATATCGCACACACCTTCCTCTGGATGCCCATTTGTTTTGTTCCTCCTCATCGCAAATAGTTAATTGAACTGAACTGTATGCCCTGCATCGCACACGCAACTAAAATTTGAACTGTGTTTGATGCATCCTCCATAGAAAATGTTTTGCACATTTTTTGATGGTTTTTTACACCACCATTTGCGATTATTGCATCACACGCAGTTTCATCAAAGGGACTCTGATCGTAGTGTCGCGCTAGCAGCATCCTGTAGTAGTAAGGGAGTCTTGGATTAGAGGGTCCTCGGGTGTCCGGGCTATTTGATATGGGCCGGACTGATGGGCCATGAAGATATAAAGGGGAAGACTTTCCCCCGTGTCCGGGTAGGACTCCCCTATGTGTGGATGGCAAGATTTGTGTCCAGATATGTAATTTCCTTCCTCTACAAAACGACTCTGTACAACCCTTGGCCCCTCCGGTGTGTATATAAACCAGAGGGTTTAGTCCGTAGAGGCTATTAGAATTCATATAGGCTAGACATCTAGGGTTTAGCCATTACAATATCGAGATAAATCAAATCTTGTAACCCCTATACTCATCAAATACAATCGAGCAGGACGTAGGGTTTTACCTCCATTAAGAGGGCCCGAACCTGGGTAAACATTGTGTTCCCTTTGTCCCTTTCTACCTTCGATCCTCAGACGTACAGTTTGGGACCCCCTACCCGAGATCGGCCATTTTTGACACCGACATTGGTGCTTTCATTGAGAGTTCCACTGTGTCGTTGGCAGAAGGTTCGATGGCTCGTTTGATCATCAGCAATGATGTTGTTTCCGGGGAAACCTTCCTCCCTGGTCAACTTTTAGTGTTCGGCGGCTTCACTCTGCGTGCCAATTCAACTAGTAACCTTGAACAGATCGACAACTACACCCCTGTTCATTAGATTAGGTTTGGAAGCCTAAATTATATTGCTGATATCCGAGGAGACTTGATCTGCGAAGGGTTGTCAGCCTCGATCGCTGTTCCTCATCTACAAGAAGGAAACCCGTCGGATCCACCATCAGGCTCCATTCAAGGATCAACTATCGTTCCTGCCCTGGCCTTAGATCCAGAGTGGACCACCATGTCTGAAGACGGGAGTATGAACTCCGCCGGACCCTCTCCCACTACGAAGCTCCCTGCCGGAGACCCAGAGGTAACCATATTATCAACAGGCCTAGAATCAAACACCACTCTCCCTGTCATCGGGAATCCGTACTCACCTCTGGATGTTAACTACAAACTCTCGAGGTCGGCGTCCATTGAGCATAGTCAGGTGGCATTTACCATGCCCAGCTCCGCAGGTCCTCGGTCACCCGTCCAACCTTTGCTCCTAAATGAGGCTCAGGACTTAATGCGATCTCTCGCCTTTACGGAAGTATTGATGTTGACATGTACCTAGGGTAGGGCCATAGGCCTGACCTAGACACCCTACCCAAGGAAACTGGCCTAGAGTCAAGGACATTGAAAGTACAACAGAAGAAACCGACTAATATCACCTTGGAGTGCGATCCACTCGACCAGCTATCCCACTCGGATACCCCAATTCCACTCGACCAAGATAGAGTCACTCGACCATACAAAGAATCACTCGGAGTACAGAAGGTCTAAAGCCACGCCAAGATGACAACGGTCAGGCGTTCATTTCGTAAACTTAAAGATCAATTATAGCCCTTTATAGTTAGCGTTACCAGTAACGCCCCTACCTTAATATACATTGAACCCTGTGTAACTGAGGGCTCGAGGGGTCTGGCGCACTCTATATAAGTCACCCCCTCCTCTGGCACAAGGGTTCGCACCACTATAACTTTCACACATAATCCAGTCGACAAAAGCTCTAGGCACCGAGACGTAGGGCTGTTACATCCTTCGAGAAGGGCATGAAATCATAAACCTTGCATGCACAACCTCACCATAGCTGTGGGGCAGGCGTCTTAGCGACTTCCGGTGAGGTTGCAGTTTTTCCGATCTTCATCAACATGGTTTCCGACGGTGGTTTGGCTTTGGGCCGCGAGATCCGTCTCGGCGCGCTCATTTTCGTCGCCGATGAGTCCGCCTGGCTCCAAGAAGCCCCCCTCAATGTTGAGGCCCTTCCCACCTGCGGGGCGGCGCACTTCCGCGTGAGTGCCTGCGGCGTCCTCCTGCGGCAGCTGTCGACCCAGTATCGGTCGGCTCACGCGTCATCCACTCTTCCAGATGTGCGCCGCTGCAAGCGATCCGGTCGGTCGCAGCTTTAGCAGTGGCTAAGGCATGTGGTGGCTCGACAGTCAGGCACCCCTCAAGTCGTGGCAATCGAGCCCGGCGAATATCTCTATGAACCATTCGACTGGTTCCGCAGACATTCTGTCCGAGTGCGGAAGCAGCGATACCGCGGCGGAAGTCCTCATGGTCGACTCCCGATGCAGCCCGCCTGGTTTCCATCGCAACGGTGGTGGCGGCCATGGTGATGGCCCGTCATACCTTCATGATGAGTATGAACCCCAAGCCCTCACTTCAGTGCAGAGAGAAGAGGTGCATCGCCGCAACGTGGAGGCACTCTAGACCCCCATCATGGGGGAGACCTCCGAGGCTTCGACCTTGGAGGCCACGGCTTGGCCACCTTGGCTGAGCGCACGCATCTGGAGAATCTTCAACATTCACTCCACGAACGTGCCCGCCGGCAGATCCCCGAATCTAGTTGATGACCTCGACAATTGTTTCCGCCTGAACCTCAGGTATACCGTACACCAGTCCAGAATCTTGCAGCTGCAACACATATAGTAGAGTCAATTCAGCCATCTTGTTCAGAAGCTGGTAGAGGTTTGCTGTAGATCCAAGCGCTGCTCCGAGCAGTGGGTGAACAAAATTCAACTGTTTCTCATTCACGCAACAAGATCCATAGAAGATCTGTGGTTGCAGACACAGCTCAGCCGGCTCACAGTCCAAGATCGCCTCTACGGCGTGACGATCGTGGGTGCCGCTAGGATTAGTACCTGGATCAGGGCCACGGACAGTATGATCATCGATACGCCTGTGATGACCACCGTCGAGTTCCTACGCCCCCTCCGAGGGGCGGATCGTACGCGCCTCGGCGGTATGGTGATAGGCGCCCGTATGGTGATGAGCGGAGAGCTCCAGTCGACCCAAGAGAGACTGGGTTTGATGCATTATCACTTCTCGGACAAGGTTTGGTCGACCAGGGTAGGGCACATAGACAAGGACAAGACAAAAACCGTCCGAGTGGAAGTAGAGTGCATGTTTCTAGACTTGAATGTTTTAGCAGAGCCATCCGAGCTGCTGAGATCCCTTCCAACTTCAGGTTGGCGATGAGCATGAGTAAGGTCACCGGTGAGTCGAAGCCCGACACTTGGCTAGAAGATTACTGAGTGGAAGTGCAGATTCGTCGAGGCAACGATGATGTAGCCATGAAGCACCTCCCCCTGATTCTCGAAGGTTCAGCAAGAGCTTGGTTGAATCAGTTGGCTCCTGGAAGTATTTTCAGTTGGGAAGAGTTGGCCCGAGTGTGTATCAGAACATTCGAGGGCACCTGTAAGCGACCTGCTGGACTGAGCACTAGAATGAGACTCTGGGAGACTTCATCCAGAGATGGACTACTCTTCATCATACCGTAGAAAATGTGTGAGAGCACCATGCAGTTTGCGCCTTCAAAGAGGGCGTTCAATACAGAGTAACCTGAAATTTGGTCGGTCAGGGGACATGTCCCTGGCCCGAATGATGGAGATAGCCACTCGGTACACTAACGGCGAAGAGGAAGACCGACTCCATAGTGGCAAGAATAAACCAGTCGCCCAAGACACCGGAGGAGAAAATTCCAATCGGAAGCAAAAGCGCAAGGCTGAACCTGCAGGTCCTGCTGAGGCCGTAGTTTTGTATCAAGGGAAGTTCAAAGGAAAGCCTAAAGGGCCATGGATCCCCAAAAAAGTGAAAGATCAAGTGGGAAATGATGTTCTTGATTTGCCGTGTCACATACACACCAAAAAAGCTGAAGAGGGTAACTTGATTCTGCCAAAGCATACCACTCGACAGTGTCGACTCCTGATTCAGAGTTTCCGAGAGGGTCAGCCCAGTGAAAAGGAGAAGGAATCTGATAAGGCGGAGGATAAAGAGGATGATGATGGTTACCCCAATGTCAATGCTACCTTGGTGATTTTTGCTGACATAGAGAGCAAAAGTCGACTGAAAGTTATCAACAGAGAAGTGAACATGGTTGTTCCGGCAACTACGACGTATTTGAAGTGGTCAAAACCCCCATCACATTTGAACAGTCCGATCACCCAGCACACGTTGCTACCCCCGGATGGCAAGCATTGGTGGTCGACGCAGTCATTGAGGGCACCCGACTGACCAAGGTTCTGGTGGATGGTGGCAGTGGCTTGAACATTTTGTATGCTGAGACCCTCTAAGGGATGGGCATCCTGATGTCCAAGCTCAATGAGAGAAACATGAGATTCGACGGAGTCATCCCAGGAAAGAAAGCAGATTCACTCGGTCAGATCACTCTTGATGTGGTTTTCGGTGATTCAAAGAATTACCCCAAGGAAAAGTTGACGTTTGAGGTGGTGGATTTTCATAGTGCCTACCATGCTATTCTGGGCAGGCTCGCATATCCTTGTTTCATGGCTCGATCATGTTACGTATACCTCAAGTTGAAGATGCCTGGTCCCAGAGGCGTGATCACAGTCACAGGGAATCGTCAAAGAGCAGAAGAGTGCCTCTAGAAGGGTTCAAAGGTTTCCGATGAACAGATGGAAGCAGTTGAGATGGAAGAATACAACAAGAATGCAGATCCGAGTGATTTGTTGCGAGCTAAGAAGCCTGCTTCAGAGTCTGCATTTCAGTCATCTGGTGAAACAAAGTCTTTTCATATTCACCCGACTGATCCCAATGCTTCTCCGACCCACATCTCAACAACACTCGACAGCAAATATGAAGACGCACTCATCCAGTTCCACCGTGAGAGCTGGGACATCTTCGCATGGAAACCATCTGACATGCCGGGTGTACCCAGGGGACTGGCTGAGCACCATTTGCGCGTCGACCCAAAAGAAAAACCTGTCAAGGAACATCTTCGTCGGTCCACCGTAGAGAAGAGGAAGGCAATTGGTGAAGAGGTGGCTCGGTTTCTGGCAGCATAGTTCATCCGCGAGATATACCACTCTGAGTGGCTCGCCAATGTTGTCATGGTCCCCAAGAAAGATGAATTTCTTCGTATGTGTATCGATTTCAAGCACATCAATCGGGCCTGCTCGACAGATCACTTCCCTCTCCCCCGCATCGACCAGATTGTCGACTCAACTGCAGGATGTGAGTGTTTGTCCTTTTTGGATGCTTATTCCCAGTACCATCAGATCCGACTATATGGACCCAACGAAATAAAAACAGCCTTCTTCACCCCATTCGGGTGTTTTTGCTATGTTACCACGCCCTTTGGTCTTAAGAATGCTAGCGCCACGTTCATGCGCATGATTCAGAAGTGCCTGCTCACTCAAATCAGTCGGGACATGGAAGCGTACATGGATGATATCGTGGTCAAGTCAAAAAAAAATTCCGACCTATTGACTGATCTTGCTGAAACTTTTGCCAACTTAAGAAGATATGATATCAAGCTTAATCCGTCAAAATGCACATTCGGAGTCCAAGGCGGAAAGTTACTCGGTTTCCTCATTTCAGAAGGAGGGATCAACGCAAACCCAGAAAAGGTTGGAGCAATTCTCCGAATGAAATGCCCCGTGCGTGTGCATGATGTTCAGAAGCTTACTGGTTGTTTGGCTGCATTGAGCTGATTCGTTTCTCATCTTAGTGAAAAGGTGCTGCCTCTTTACCGACTGATGAAGAAGTCTGATAAGTTCGAGTGGACTCCTAAAGCCGAACCAACATTTGTAGAGCTCAAAGCCCTGCTTTCCACCCAGCTGGTGCTTGCTGCCCCAATCAGCAAGGAGCCTGTACTGTTGTATATGACAACCACTGGACAAGTTGTCAGCACAGTGCTCACAGTCGAGCGGGAGGAAGAAGGCAAAGCTTATAAAGTTCAGCGCCTAGTGTACTATATCTCTAAAGTCTTGACTCCGTCCAAGCAAAGGTATCCGCATTACCAGAAGCTTGTCTATGGGATTTACCTGACCACGAAGAAAGTTGCACATTACTTTGCAGACCACTCGATTTCAGTCGTCAGCGATGCTCCATTATCAGAAATCTTGAACAATCGAGATGCAACTGGTCGAGTGTCCAAGTGGGCGATTGAACTCCTCACTTTGGATATCAAGTTCGAAGCAAAAATGGCGATCAAGTCTTAGGCAATAGCTAATTTCCTGGCCAAGTGGATCGAACAATAGCAACCGACTCAGATTCACTCGGAACATTGGACTATGTTCTTTGATGGGTCCAATATGTTGAATGGTTCTGGTGCTGGGTTGGTCCTGGTATCCCCAAGAGGTGACAAGCTCAGTTATGTCCTCCAGATTCACTTCGATTCTTCAAACAATGAAGCTGAGTATGAGGCACTCCTATATGGGTTGCGTATGGCCATCTCACTCGGCGTCTATCGCCTGATGGTCTACGGTGACTCAGTCTTGGTGGTCAATCAGGTAATGAAGGAATGGGATATCAGGAGCCCAACTATGACAGGTTACTGCAATGCAGTGAGAAAACTAGAGAAGAAGTTTGAGGGGTTAGAGCTCCACCACATACCCCGAATCAAGAATCAAGCAGGCGATGATCTGGCGAAGATAGGTTCCACTCGGAAACCTATTCCCAGTAATGTGTTCTTGGAGCATCTCCACACCCCTTCAGTTAAAGAAGATCCATTTATAGAGGAGCCCCCACAACCGATATATTCAACTAATCCGACTGAGGTTGAAGTCCCAGCCGTAGTCGACTTGATCATGGAGGTTTTAGTGATAACTCCCGACTGGACGGTGCCATATATTGCATATCTGCTCAGGCAGGAGCTTCTAGAGGATGAAGATGAGGCCTGCCAGATCATCCGCAGATCCAAAGCCTTCACGGTGGTAAGTGGGCAACTTTACAAAGAAAGTGTTACCGGAGTAGCTCAGTGTTGCATCTCTCCAGAAGAAGGTCGACTGATCTTAAATGAGATTCACTCGGGGACCTGTGGTGACCATGCGTCCTCTCGGACCATCATGGCCAAAGCATACCGAGCGGGATTTTACTGGCCGCACGTGAATGAGATGGCCAAAGATATAGTCGACAAGTGTGCAGGCTGTCAGTTTTACTCAAACATGTCTCACAAGAATGCATCTACCTTGAAGACTATTCCACTCGTCTGGCCATTTGTAGTTTGGGGGCTGGACATGGTTGGACCTTTCAAGACCGGCAGAAGTAGCTTCACTCATTTGCTCGTAGCAGTCGACAAGTTCACCAAATGGATCGAGGCCAAGCCTATCAAGAATCTTGACTCAAGCACTGCCATTAGTTTCATCAGAGAGCTGATATTCAGATATGGAGTCCCTCATAGCATTATCACAGATAACGGCTCCAACTTTGATTCTGATGAGTTCAGATCATTTTGTGCTTCCCAAGGCACTCGGGTTGATTACGCATCTGTTGCGCACCCGCAGCCGAATGGGCAGGCGGAAAGAGCAAATGGCTTGATCCTTCAAGGGCTGAAACCCCGATTGATGGACGATCTCAAGCATGCTGCTGGAGCTTGGGTGACTGAGTTGCCATCTGTCCTATGGGGCCTGAGAACGACTCCCAATCGGTCGACTGATCAAATCCCTTTCTTCATGGTGTATGGTGCTGAAGCTGTACTTTCGAGTGATTTGCTGCACAACGCCCCCCTGAGTGGAACTCTTCTCAGAAGCTGAAGCAGAACAGGCACGCCAAGACGTAGTTCATCTCCTAGAGGAAGAACAAGAGATGGCTCTGATCCGGTCGACCATTTATCAACAAGACCTGCGTCGATTCCATGCCCGAAAGTCAGAGGCCGAGCATTTCAGGAGGGAGACCTTGTGCTCCGAGTGCACCAGAAACAGCCTCACAAGCTCGCTCCGGCCTGGGAAGGGCCCTTCATCATCACCAAGGTGCTCCACAACGGGGTGTATCACCTCTACAATGTAGCCAAGAAAGAAGACGAGCCACACTCATGGAATGCGGATCTACTCCGCCATTTTTATACCTAAACACTCAGATCGACGAGTTGTAATAAGAATCCTCCAGTTTACTTATAAAAGACATGTGTCAGAGTAATGGGCCACGGGTAGCCTCATCCGTGCCCCTTGGCATTTCAAGACTTTGGGGCCGACTGCACCCCTCAAAGCTTCAAGGACGAAGTGCCGCCTTCTGGCCGTTGGCTGGTCCAGGCAGCCGGCTGCCAGAAGGCGACAGAGCTCCAGAAGACGACCACGAGGTGGGCCGACTCCTAGTAGGCGGCCTCCAGGGAGGCCGACTCCTAGCAGGCGGCCCATAGCTTCCTCAAAGTCTGCACCCACATAAATACGACGAGACAGGGCCTGGCACTAATACCGCCCATCACCCCCATATCCAGGATGGAGCGTGGCCACAGTGCGCCATACTAGGCGGAGATCCCTGCCCGGTGCAGCACTGTTGCCACTCCGGCCATGACATCCCCTCTGCCAGACGGAGCCATGCTCCCACGACGGCCTGTCGATACGGCCCACAGGCGGCGGGCCCTACCTTCCAGTGAGAACCCAAAAGACGGCAAGCCCTGACCAGTCGGCTGCATGGGAGGCCGGCCTCTAGCAGGTGGCCTTTCCCTCCCTCGGAGTCCGTGCGCCATTAACAAGACGAGACATGGGGCGGCTACAGTGAACTCCATCCAGGCGGCGGGACTGTAGCCACGCCTCCCCCGACAAAGCATGCGTCATTAGCATCACGGCTACAGTGATGGGCAGTAGGCGCGACCCGCAAGCAGCGGGCGGGGCCTGTCGGCCCCGTACAAGACCAGCCGGCGGGACCCACTAGGTGGCGGGCCCCAGCAACCGACGGAGAAGACAGTGACCAGAGACGCTGACAGCCGGGTCCTACACTCGGCCAGATTACCGTTGTACCCCTGGGGGGTAGGCCTATATAAACCCCCCAGGGCACCCATGCAAAGGGTTCAGATCCTTACACACTCCACCCACACATAGAGAGAGGATAGAGCTAGCCTTGCCTTCTTCCTCCTTTAACAGAACAACTCAAGGAGCACTTTGTAGCCACTTGCAATATAGTGATCATGCGGAGACCCCATAGAGCAGGACTAGGGGTGTTATTTCCTAGGAGATCCCCAACCTGGGTAAAGGACGCCGGCGTTCGTGTCTATGCCTCATCCCGCTTCCTGGCACCGGCGACATCCTACTCGCTCCCACCATGATAAGCCATCCTTTGGCATATGTCGCACCAAACCACCGAGATTTGGCGCCCACCATGGGGCGAGGTGCACCGTCGTCTGAAGATCTATTCTGGATGGGAACCTTGTTCCTCCCTGGCGAGCGCAGCCAGCCCCACTCGCTAGACGGCGTATGTGCCAAAGCGCTGCATGGCGCGGAGGTCGCCTGCGCGGCGAGCTGCATCGCTGACCTTGTTGGCGAGATCCGCCTCTCCGACGAGCCTGCATCTGATGCAGGCACAGACGGCCCTGAGAGCCGTCTCGTTAGCCTCCTCGACCAGCTCCACGTCACCGACAAGCCGGCTTTCGACTTGGAGTTGATTGGCTCCACCGACCCGATGCTTGTCGATTCCGACACGGCATCACTTGACGCCTTCCCCACCAACGTGATGGTCATTGACGATCCGCTTCCTTGAGCGGACAGCGGCAGCATCACTGTCATGGAGGTGCTCGTCTTCAGCCACGACGAGTCCTCTGGCAGAGGCGGCCAAGACCCACTGCTAGTAGCATTGCGGGACCTGTCCGCGCCCTTCCCCGAAGGGCTGATGGTGAGACGCTGGAGGCACACCGCATCGCGCTCCTTGAAAGCGCTAACAAGTTAAAGGCCATGAGAGGCCTTACCGAAGCATACTGCTACGTCTTGAGCTTGTGTTGGTTTTCCTCGAAGAGGAGAGGGTGATGCAGCAAAGTGTAGCGTAAGTATTTCCCTCAGTTTTGAGAACCAAGGTATCAATCCAGTAGGAGGCTTCTCAAAAGTCCCACGCACCTACACAAACAAACTCAGAACTCGCAACCAACGCAATAAAGGGGTTGTCAATCCCTTCACGGCCACTTGCGAAAGTGAGATCTAATAAAGATAGTATGATAAGATAAATATAGTTTTGGTATTTTATAAGATAGATGCAAAAAGTAAAGATGCAAATAAAGTAGATTGAAAGAAAATATGATAAGAGATAGATCCGGGGGCCATAGGTTTCACTAGTGGCTTCTCTCAAGATAGCATAAGTATTCCGGTGGGTGAACAAATTACTGTCGAGCAATTGATAGAAAAGCGCATAGACAATATAATACTTGTCTTGCAACCCTTTCTGTCACTGGGTAAGAACACCGCAAGATTGAACCCAAAGCTAAGCACTTCTCCCATGGCAAGAAAGACCAATATAGTAGGCCAAACCAAACTGATAATTCGAAGAGACTTGCAAAGATAACTCAATCATACATAAAACAATTCAGAGAAGATTCAAATATTATTCATAGATAAACTTGATCATAAACCCACAATTCATCGGATCTCGACAAACACACCGCAAAAATAGTTTACATCGAATAGATCTCCACAAGAGAGGGGGAGAACATTGTATTAAAATCCAAAAAGAGAGAAGCCATCTAGATAATAACTATGGACCCGTAGGTCTGTGGCAAACTACTCAGAACTCATCGGAGGGGCAAGGATGTTGATGTAGAGGCCCTCCGTGGTTGATTCCCCCTCCGGTAGAGTGCCGGCGAAGGCTCCAAGATGGGATCTCGCGGATACAGAAGGTTACGGCGGTGGAATTGTGTTTCGTGGTGCTCCTGGATGTTTTCGGGGTACGTAGGTATATATAGAAGGAAGAAGTACGTCGGTGGCCGCCCGAGGGGCCCACGAGACAGGGGGGCGCGCCCTACAGGGGGGGGGGCTATCTCGTGGGGCCCTGGGGAGCTTCTTGACTTGCACTCCAAGCTCTCCGGATCAGATTTGTTCCAAAAATAACGCTCTTGAAGGTTTCATTCTGTTTGGACACCGTTTGATATTCCTTTTCTTCGAAATACTGAAATAGGCAAAAAAACAACAATATGGGCTGGGCCTCAGGTTAGTAGGTTAGTCCCAAAAATGATATAAATGTGTAAAATAAAGCCCATAAACATCCAAAAGGGGTAATATAATAGCATGGAACAATTAAAAATTATAGATAGATTGGAGACGTATCACATACCGACGCGAGGTTGATCGCGCTATCTGTGGCACACCGGCTGCTAGCGAGCCTAGCCAGGTAGGCGCCTCCAGCAACGCGGTGCAGCTATCTCCAGCATGCTGGGGGCCGACCGTCCAGTCTACGCCATGCCCTAGGAGAACATACGCGCTGCCCAGGCGGCAACAGAAGAGCTGGAGTACCTGGAGGGTGACGAGTGTCGCTGCATGATGGAGCGCATCCAGCGGCTTCTTGACGCGGCTGCTGGGCAGCAAGGAGCCGGCCCACGAGTGGTGGAGCCCGGTCAGCTAGATGAGAACCAACCCCCGCGCAGGGAGTCCGGCGGACATCCTAGACGCCGACAGGCTGCGCCCGCGACCGAAGAGATCGAGAGCCGGCTGCCAGCCACAGTCGGATGCACATCACCATCGAGCGCGACCAAGACGGCCGCCCGAGAGGAGTGGAATGACAGGGTGACTACCAGCCTCCTCCTCATAGTGAGAGGCATGTCTCCCTGCCGCCTGTTGATCACCCGAGTCTCGGCGGCCCTGCCGCCTGTTGATCACTTGAGTCTCGGCGGCCGGCTTGGCCCCCGAGAAGGAATCGGAGAGAACAATGCCCGCCACCGGATCAACCACCTGGCCCGATCCCTAGCGCTAGAAGAGGAAGATGCGATTGGTCCGCCTTGTTCCGGCCCAAGAATTCGTGATGAGCCCTTTCCCAAGGGGTTCATGCTCCCAAGAGACACGCCCAAGTACAACGGCTCCTGAAGCCGGAAGATTGGCTTGTTGACTACTCCACTGCAATCAACATAGCAAACGGCAACAAGCGCGTTGCCACAAAGTACGTCCCACTGATTCTCCAAGGCACAACCCGGACCTGGCTAAACAGCCTCAAGCCATATAGCATCAACAGCTGGGTAGATTTCACCGAGGCCTTGATCTGCAACTTCACCAGCACCTACAAGCAGCCGCCCAAGCCTCGCCAGCTCTCCTTGTGTGTACAGGGCCCAACAGAATCCACTCGCGACTACCTTACGTGTTGGGCCGAGCTGCATAACTCTTGCGAGGGCGTGCAAGATGTGCAGGCCATCGAGTACTTCATAGCCGGGTGCAGAGAAGGCACCCTGCTCCAACATCGACTCTTTTGCGGCGAGCCGACCACCCTCGACGAGCTGCTGATCATAGCGGACAAGTACGCCATGGCCGACTCCTCCATGAAGGCGGAGCTTCAGGTGGATGCATCTGGCAAGGTGGCTCCTCCGGCTCCTCGGATGCCGGCTGGTGACACCAATCGGAGGCAGCAGCAGAGAGACAACAAGCGCAAGGCCATGCAGCCGGCTTCCACAAGCCGGCAGGTGGCGACAGTCGAAGACCAACAACCGGAAGGGCAGCCTCCTCCCAAACGCCAGAAGGGCAGCAAGCCCAACAGGTTGCCCGCCTTCTCATATGAGCAGACTCTTGATGGACCCTGCAATTTTCACAGCGGCGCGAAGCTGTCCAACCACATCACCTGGAAATGTCATTGGCTCACCTGAGTCGCCAAGGGTGATGGGCTCCTGCCTCCTCCACCTGCCGGCCCGCCGCCTCCTCCGCCCCCACAGCCGGTGGCCTGGCCAGTCGGCGCAATACAAGATGAATATCCTAAAGAACATGGAGCCTACATCATGTTCACCAGTGTGGCCGACGACAAGCATAGCAGACGACAGCAGCGCCAAGAAGTGAATGATGTTGAATCAGAAACCCCAGAGTTCATGCATTGGTCTGAGAAGCCTATCAGTTGGAGCAGAGCTGACCACCCGGAGGTGATGCCTTCTCCGGGTTCTTATGCCCTAGTCTTGGTTGCCACCTTTGCAACAGAGAGGCGAGCTGCTCGCTCGAGTCCTGATAGATGGCGGCAGCAGCATTAACATCCTCTACCGCGATACCATGGAGATGTTGGGAATCAAGCAGAAGCAACTTCAGCCCAGTCGGACTGTTTTCCATGGCATAGTACCTGGACTTTCCTGCTCCCCAATCGAAAACATCAAGATAGACGTCCTCTTCGGAGACAAACATCACTTCCGCCGAGAGCCACTCTAGTTCAAGGTGGTGGACCTTGAGAGACCTTACCATGCACTACTTGGCCGGCCTTCCTTGGCCAAGTTCATGGCGGTCCCCCACTATGCTTACTTCAAGATGAAGATGCCAAGCTCCAAGGGGATCATAACCATAGTCGGAGATTACAAGAAGTCGTCCGCCTATGCAGCAGCCAGCAGCCGGCTGGCCGAGTCCCTTGTGATTGCAGCAGAGAAGCGGCTCCTTGACCGGGTTGTGGCTATGGCAGGCAAGAAGCCGGAAATGTTGCCAGACCCCAAGGAGTCGGAAGCTCAGGGCTCGTTCAAGCCGGCCAAAGAAACGAAGAAGATACCCTTCGACCTAGAGCACCCGGAGAGGCACGCTGTCATAGGTACCAACCTTGACAACAAATAGGAAAGCAAGCTTGTCGATTTCCTCCGTGAGAATTAGGACATCTTTGCATGGTCTCCCAAAGACATGCCGAGTGTTCTAAAGGATTTCACCGAGCACAAGTTACATGTCTGACCTGATGCCAAGCCAGTTAAGCAGCCCTTGCGCCGCCTGTGAGAAGAGAAGAGAAGAATTGTTGGAGAAGGGATAGCCCGGCTTCTAGCAGCCGGCTTCATTATGGAGGTGTTCTTTCTAGAATGGTTAGCCAACCCGGTCCTTGTGTTGAAGAAGAACAACAAGTGGCGCATGTGTATTGATTATACCAGTCTCAAC
The DNA here is from genome assembly GCF_018294505.1 of Triticum aestivum. Classification (NCBI taxonomy): domain Eukaryota; kingdom Viridiplantae; phylum Streptophyta; class Magnoliopsida; order Poales; family Poaceae; genus Triticum; species Triticum aestivum. The sequence goes on along the minus strand of NC_057797.1, from coordinate 401,342,947 downwards.
AAAGCCTGCCCCAAAGATCCGTTTGCCTTGCCAAGGATTGATCAAGTGATAAACTCCACAACCGAATGTGAGCTGTTGAGTTTTTTGGATGCTTACTCAGGGTACCACCAGATCAAGCTGAACCCGGCCGATAGGCTGAAGACCGCCTTCATCACACCATTTGAAGGCTTCTGTCACCTGACCATGACATTCGTCTTGAGGAATGCTGACGCCACATTTCAGTGTTGCACACAGAAGTGCCTCCTCAAACAACTCGGCAGAAACGCCCACGTCTATGTGGACGATATTGTGGTGAAGACGAAGAAGCGTGTTACTCTGCTAGAATATCTCAAGGAAACTTTTGTCAATTTGCGCTGCTTTCAAATGAAGCTCAACCCGGAGAAATGCGTCTTTGGAGTACCAGCCGGCCAGCTTCTTGGCTTCCTGGTCTCAGAGCGCGGCATAGAGTGCAACCCTGTCAAGATCAAAGCCATCGAGAGGATGGAGGTACCCACCCAAATGCGAGATGTGCAAAAGTTCACCAGCTGCTTGGCTTCCATCAACAGTTGCATCAGTCGGCTGGGTGAGAAGGCTCTTCCTTTGTACCAACTCATGCAGAAAACCACTCATTTCGGGTGGAACGACAAGGCGTATGAAGCTTTTCTCCAGCTGAAGAAGATGTTGACCATGCCGCCTGTCCTGGCGGCACCGACTACCAAGGAGCCCATGCTCCTTTACATCGCCGCCACAAGCCGGGTGGTCAGCACAGTCATAGTGGTTGAGCGCAAAGAAGACGACAAAGCACTACCAGTCTAGAGGCCGGTGTATTACTTGAGCGAAGTGTTGTCCGCCTCCAAGCAGAACTACCCCCACTACCAGAAAATGTGTTACGGCGTGCACTTTGCCGCCAAGAAGCTGAAGCCATATTTCCAAGAGCATCCCATCACTACATGCCTCGCACCGCCATCAAGTCCCAAGTGCTGGCTGACTTCCTTGTCGACTGGGTCGAGACTCAGTTCTTACCACCAACACAGGAGTTCACCCATTGGCGGATGCACTTTGATGGTTCCAAGATGGGCACCGGCTTGGGAGCCAGGATCGTCCTCCCCTCTCCCAAAGGCGACAAGCTCAGATATGCATTGCAAATTCATTTTGCCACCCCAACAATGTGACCGAGTATGAAGCACTGGTACACGGGCTCCGGCTTGCCAAAGAACTCGGCATCCGCCGGAGCCTGTGCTACGGCGACTCTGACTTGGTGGTCCAGCAGTCATCTGGCGACTGCGACGCCAAGGATGCAAACATTGCAAGCTACCGCTTCCTCGTCCAGCAACTCAGCGGATACTTTGAAGGGTGCGAGTTCCTCCATGTGCCACGAAATGACAACGAGCAAGCAGACGCTTTGGCACGGATCGGCTCCACCTATCAAGAAATACCAGCCGGCGTCTCCCTATAGCGCCTCCTCAAGCCGTCTGTCAAGCCGTCACCAGAATCAGAGTCTATCTTCGTGCCGGCTGCTCCCGAAACGGTCAGATCTAACTTGGGGGCCACAATAGTCGGCTCGGGGTCTTCGGCAGGCGGCTCGGGGGTAGCAGTCGCACCCGGCTCGGGGACTTCAGAATCCGGCCCGGGGGCTGCAGCAGTCGGCCCGGGGACTTCAACAACACAGCAAGCGGCAGCTGACTCCAACCCGCCGCCTCCCAACCCAACTGCCCTAGTGCAAGTAGCAGTTCTAGCAGTCGAAGAAATAGCAGCACCTTCATGGGCGCAGCCCATCCTCAGCTTCTTGGTGAACAGAGAGCTGCCAGCTGACGAGATCTTAGCCCGACAGGTGCAGCATCGGGCAACAACATACACCATTGTCAACAGAGAACTTGTGAGGCGCAGTGTCACTGGTGTGTACCAGCGCTGCGTAGAGCCGGAGAAAGGCTAATCAATCCTCAAACATATCCACCAAGGCGAGTGTGGTCACCACGCGGCTTCAAGATCACTTGTTGCCAAAGCTTTCCGCCATGGTTTTTTCTGGCCGACTGCTCTAGAAGACGGCAAAGACTTTGTCTAGAGATACAAGGGATGCCAAAAATTCAGCTCCAAGCAACATTTGCCAGCTTCTACACTCAAGACCAACCCCATTGCCTGGCCCTTTACTGTCTAGGGGCTGGGCATGGTGGGACCATTCAGGACAGCAAGCGGCAGCAAGACACATCTGCTCGTCGCCGTGGACAAGTTCACCAAGTGGATTGAAGCAAAGACAATCAAGAAGTTGAATGGTCCAACTGCTGTGACTTTCATTGCTGACATCACCATCCGGTACGGTGAGCCACACAACATCTTCACCGACAATGGCACAAACTTTGCCAAAGGTGCCTTGGCCCGTTTTTGCGTGACGCAGGGCATCCGACTGGACTTAGCATCCGTTGCCCATCCGCAATCAAACGGCCAAGTGGAGCGAGCAAATGGCCTCATTTTGTCCGGCATCAAGCCCCGGCTGGTTGAACCTCTGGAGCGTTCGACCGGCTATTGGCTCGATGAGCTACAGGCCGTCCTCTGGATTCTGCGCACAACTCCGAACAAGTCAACTGGCTTCACGCCCTTCTTCCTCGTCTATGGTGCCGAAGCCATCATCCCAACAAACATAAAATTCAACTTTCCTCGCGTCACCATGTACACTGAGGAGGAGGCAAAAAAAGCACGAGAAGATGGCGTCGATCTGCTGCAAGACGGGCGGCTGTTGGCACTCAGTCGGTCCGCCATCTACCAGCAGAGTCTTCGCCGATACCACAATCGAAAGGTCAAGCCAAGATCCTTCCAAGAGGGAGACCTTGTGCTCCGGCTGATCCAGCGAACAGCCGATCAGCACAAGCTCTCGGCGCCTTGGGAAGGCCCCTTCATCATCAGCAAAGCTTTGGGCAATGACTCCTACTACCTGATCGATGCTCAGAAGCCAAGAGCACGCAAGAGGGACGACTCCGGCAAGGAAACAGAGCGCCCATGGAATTCAAATCTCCTTCGAAGATTTTACAGTTAATGCAGTATGTACCATGCTACCTTTTGTATTAAGTACGAAGACTTCGGGTCCCTCAAGGAGAACTCGGGGGCTTCCCTTTTTTATCTATATGATAAGTATTATGCCTATGAATGTGTTATTTCATTACTTTGCCTGGCACCGGGTTTGACCAGTCGGCCCGGGGGCTTGCCGCCTTGTGCTATGCTAGTGCTTCGTGCAGTCGGACAAGTAGTGTGCTGGCACCTAAGCCTCCTCTTGCCATGAGCCGCAACATGTAGAGCGACTATTCGGTGGGCAAGAGCCAAAGGCAGGAAATGGTTTCCACATGAAAAATGGCTAAGGACCAAAGCACGCACATAGCCCGAGCCGGCTTCCCACCTCATCAACCGACTGCTGAGCAGTCGGCTGGCCGGCTTCTTGCTTAACTTGCTAACATTCTAGTCGGCCCAAGTACTTGCCATCCCAAAATGGCTAAGTACTTCACCCAGCCATAGTCTGCAGATCGGCTGTCAGATTGGCAAGACAAAAACCATGGTAGGGCGGCAACGGAAAAAGCCAAAGAACAGAAAGCAAGAAAAAATCAGAACTCGGAAGATGCACAACTCGCATGAGAATATATTTACATATCAAAAGGCCCTTGGCCAACATTCAACAAAGTTCGAATACACCCGTGGGTGGAATTGTGCAAATTTATCAAAGTTTGTTGAGACTATTAAGCAGGAAAAGATAAGTTGGCAGCCTAGGCCAAGGGAGCAGTAGGTGCGTCCGACAGGTTGGTGGAGTCGGTGGTGCCGGCTGGTGGAGTAGCCGGCTGGTTAGTCTCCGCTTGGTCACCTCCAGCAACAGTCGGCGCACTCGTGCACGGCTCGTTGTTTGAGGCACGGTCGACCTAAGGTTGGCCATCCGCTCCGTCCTCTAGCACACCTTCTTCACCTTCCTCGTCCTCCTCGCCTTCTCCCTTGTCGCTGGAGTCGATCTCCTCCGCCGGGTCTTCGCCGTCCTCCTGGTTAAGCCCAAACCACTCTGGCGGTGCCTCGGCGCCATTCTCGACTAGTTCGGGGACGAAGATGCTGTCGGCGTTTTGGGAACGGGGGTCCCCAGACTTGCCTGCCTGCGGCCTGCGGCGTGGCTCAAGGGAGGCCTAGCACAACCCATCTTCATCAACACAAGCTCAAGACCCTCGCGAGGGGCCAAGCCTCGCGGGGCGGACGACAAGGAGCTTCCTCGGGCACGACCTCGTCAGGCTGGCTTAGGAGGAGGCAGAGAGTTCAAGGCAGGGTACCTCGCGAGGTGCCCATGACGCAAGCCATGACGACCAAGGGCGCCAGTCGGGCGCTGGCCCGCGCAGTGTCCTCCTTTCCTCTTTGGTGCAAAGGGAGCAAGCGCAGGCGAGAGCATCAAGCAAAGGCGTCCATTTCGGTGCAACAAGACCAAGACCAGCCCAACGGCCGGAAGGAAGTCATTGTGGAGCCCAAGCCGGCGTCATCACCAGAGCCTTTGACAGGCGAGGACCAACTTTAGTCAGGATAAGTGTACCCGCTGTTCCCCTTCAAAATGGCCAATTGTTGGCGCCCTTCCTGCTCAATATTTGGGAAGAGGCCCAGGGCCTTTGCCTATAAACAGGACTAGCCACCCCCAAGGTAGAGGGGAGATCGAGAGGGACAAAGATAGGAAGACACACACACAGAGAGAGAGAGAGGCGGCTGAACTCCCCCTAGCAGTTCATCACGCCAGCCAAGAATAGACCCTCGCGAGGCTGTTCTCCCTTTGTATTGTTCCTCATCAAGCCCAAGAGGCAATCCACCTCACCACACACTGGAGTAGGGTATTACACCACAATGGTGGCCTGAACCAGTATAAATCTTGTGTCTCTTGTGCTGTTCAGTTTGGTAGTTTAGGTCCTAGCGATTCGGCGAGGAGCGAGCCGGTAGAGGGTTGGCTCTCCGCGCGCACCCCAGTGTTCGAACCTCAAGGGTCTGCCGGAACCCGAAATCCGACATTTGGCGTGCCAGGAAGGGGTGCGCCGGAATTTGCCTTCCGCCATCTTGTTCTTGCCCGACCACCGCAACCATGTCTGACGCTCGTCGGGCTCGTGCCGAGCGCCGAGCCGCCCTCACCTCCCATGTCGCCCAGACGGCTCCCGTCGGCGGGCGCCCTCGTCGTTCCCCGTCACCTGCCGTCAACGCCGCCACCGGCCCGGCAGGGAATGAGCAGCAAGCGTCGTCCCAGCATCCGTCCATGAGACGGGACGGCCGCACCGCCACGCCCTCGCTCACCCCCGCTGGTTCTTCGTCACGCGCGCCCCGCGCTGCCATGGAGGCCCGAGCTGTGCTCATCGCGGCAAACGAGCTCCTGCGCTACCGCCCCGTCGACGACGTCTATGAAGAATGGCTCGACCGAGTCGCCGAGCTCGTCCGCGCCGCTGGAGGCGCCCCCGCGCCATCCTTCTCACTGCACCGCACCCCGCCCTGCGCGGGCGATGAAGCTCCTAGAGCGCCTCAGCCTCCTCCTCCTCAAGAAGGCGCCTTGGCCCCAAGGCGCGCGGCCCCTGGGCGGAACCCGCTCCGCTAGGCGCCAGCGCGGCAAGAGCAGAGCTGCCAAGAAGTCCCCCGCCCACGAGAAGCTACCCGAGCGCTCCCTGCTCCAGCACGTCAAGATCCCGCGCTGCCCCCAGCCGCGGCGCGTGGGGACCCGCAGGACCAAGCTCTCCGTCGCCCAAGGCCCCCCGTGGCCACGGCGGGCTGCCGCGCCTTCACCTCCGAGCTGCGCAGCGTCGCGTGGCCCAGCAAGTTCAAGCCAGACCTGCCCCCTCGCTACGACGGCACGACTGACCTCGCGGAGTTCCTCCAACTCTACGAGTTGGGCATCGAGGCTGCCAACGGAGACGAAAAGGTCATGGCGAACTGGTTTCCCATGGCGCTCAAGGACAGAGCCCGCACCTGGCTCCTGAATCTGGCCCCAGGCACGATCTCTTCCTGGGACGAGATGCGCACCCGCTTCATCGCCAACTTCCAGGGTACTCGCGACCGGCCACCCGCCGTGAGCGACATGCGCCGTATCAAGCAACAGCCAGGGGAAACCTTGCAGAAGTACATCCAGCGCTTCAACAATGCGCGCCTCAAGATCCCTAGGGTAACGGAGGAGGCCATCATCTCTGCCTTCTCCGACGGTGTGCGCGATGTCAAGATGAAGGAGGAGCTGGCGATCCATGAAGACCTGTGCACCTCCTTGGAGCTGTTCAACTTGGCGACCAAGTGCGCAAGGGCTGAGGAGGGGCGCCTCTCCCTCCTCGAGCTGCCTGTCGCGGACCCCGAAGAGAAGAAACCCAAGACCAAGGACGTGAAGCGCAAGGGGGCTGCCGTGCTCGCGGCCGAGCCAGACACCAAGCGGGGCAGAGATCAGCCCGAATCCTCCAAGGGCAGTCGGTACTGCGTGTACCACGACCTCCACACCCACAACACAAATGAATGCCAAGAGCTCCGGGCCGTGCGTGAAGGAAGGGTCGGCAGACGTCCCGACCGCAGCGACCGGGGCTACGGCCGAGGAGGAGGAAGGAATGCAGGGAAGACCGCGGCCCGCGCCAAGGGTAGTGCGACCAACCTCGCGAGGATCGCTGGCAGGACCCGCCTCGCGAGGGAGGCTGGAGGGATCAGCCTCGCGAGGATCGCCCGCAAGGGAATGCAGGCCTCCCTCCGCTGCCGCCGCAACCAAGGAGGAACGAAGACCCTCATCAGGACGAGGGGGTTGGGGGCTTCCAGGAACCACGCGCAATCGCCTGCATCCTGGGCGGAGCTCAAGCCCCAGCATCTCAGCGCATCTTCAAGCAGTTCGCCCGCGAAGTGAATGCAGTCCTCCCATGCTCGAGGCCACGTGCCCTCTCAGGTGGTCGGCATGCGCCATCATGTTCAACTCAGCGGACCAGCTCAAGTGCACGGCCACAGCCGGAGTCCTCCCAATGCTTTGTTCCCCAATCATCAGCAATGTGCTAGTCACCAAGACCCTCATCGACGGTGGGGCAGGGCTCAACGTCCTGTCCATGGAAACATTCAACAATCTTCAAGTGCCTTACAGTCAGCTTCAGCCAACCAAGCCCTTCTCTGGAGTCACCGACGGCTCCATGGTCCCGATCGGGCAGGTCCACCTTCCTGTCACCTTCAGGGCTCGCGACAACTACCGCACCGAGCTCATCGACTTCGACGTCGCCCACATTCGCCTGCCGTACAACGCCATCCTCGGGTACCCGGTGCTGGCCAAGTTCATGGCTGTGACCCACCACGGCTACAACGTCCTCAAGATGCCAGGAAGCGGCGGGGTCATCACGGTGCCCTGCGAAGAAAGAGACGCAGTGTGCTCCCTGGAGCAAGCCTTTTAGGCCGCATCACTGGAAGACCCAGACCACAGCAGCAGGAGGCCTCTCGAGGCCACACCCAAGAAGAAGAAGACATCGTCTGACCCGGCCCCTCAGCAGGCAGGCCCCTCAGGGCCCATGCCTGCTCAGGGGGAGCCTCCTTCCATCGCATAGGGAAGCGCGCCCGGCGCCCTCCTCAGGCAGGGCTCGGGGGCTCTCCCCTGGAGGGCCACCGACCTCGCCAAGGTCACGAGGGAGGCACTTGGGCACCACGTGGAGGCGTGCTTCGAAGCACGTTTCCCTCAAGAAGGAGAAAGGCAAGGATGGACAAACCCTGAGGAGTTCGTCAGCAAGGCCATTCAGGAGTTACAGGAGTCAAGGGTCATGAGAGGCAGCCGCCGCCTACCCGCTGTGGCCCCCCATCCAGGCAAGGATGGTGGGCTGCGCGTCTGCATCGACATACCAGGGCTCAACCGAGCCGCGTCTCAAGAGAGCCTCTGGCCCTCGTGAGTGGGACGTTGCGAGGGTCCGCCCCACAGCTACGTGCGCATGCCTTACGGCCTACCGAACGCGGCTGCTGCGTACCAGCGTCTCATGAGGGCCATCTTGGAGGCTCAAGAGATCAGGCGTGCCGCAGCCCTGGCAGAGATGGAGACGGCCCGCGAGGAGCCGCCAGCGCCTCCAGAGCCTTCCGAGGCCCCTGGGCCTGGGGGCTCGTGAGGATCGTCTCCCGCAGCTCACCGAGTCTGCTATACCAACACCCCTTTGTACCCAACATCATCAGGTGACATCTTTTAAGTTTCGTTTCTGGCTGGGAGCATCTTCAGGGCCGCATTATTCCCAGGCCGCGTGGGTCCGTCCCTGCGGCATGTATCCCTTTTATTTCATGTCCTTAGCTTATCTTATTGGGGGCGCCCCTCGGGCTGCATCATCCCCAAGCCGCTCGGGCCTGTCCCAGCGGCATGTATCCTTCTTGCGTTTATCTTAGGACTATGCTTTCGATCCACCATGCTTGTTATTTGGTGCCTTTTTCTCCTGGGTGTCGGAATCTTGTGCGTTAAAGGGGGGTGCCTGAGCATCGCGACTCAGGGCTCCTACCGGCTCTCCGGCCCTCACCCTCTGGTCTTGTCCATGGCATCGCGACCTGGCATGCCAGCGACGGCTGAGACCAGCCCGAGAGCCGGGACCCGAGGACGCAGAGTTTCGTCATCTAACCCAGCTTGCACGTTAAAGGGGGGGTGCCTGAGCATCGCGACTCAGGGCTCCTACCGGCTCTCCGGCCCTCACCCTCTGGTCTTGTCCATGGCATCGCGACCTGGCATGCCA
>NC_057797.1:401332162-401333953 GCF_018294505.1 Triticum aestivum | reverse complement strand
GCGACGGCTGAGACCAGCCCGAGAGCCGGGATCAGAGGACGTAGAGTTTCGTCATCTAACCCAGCTTGCGCGTTAAAGGGGGGGTGCCTGAGCATCGTGACTCAGGGCTCCTACCGGCTCTCCGGCCCTCACCATCTGGTCTTGTCCATGGCATCGCGACCTGGCATGCCAGCGACGGCTGAGACCAGCCCGAGAGCCGGGACCCGAAGACGTAGAGCACTGGCATCTGGCCAAACTTGCAGGAACACACTCCAAGATAAGGCCCAGAGCCAGGTGCAACCCGCCTTGAGGTAGGGCCTCGTGAGTCCCGCGCTGGCTCACGGGTGCCCAGATGCACCTCGCCAGGCCTCTCACGCCTCCCCCAAGCAACTAACGGCTAACTGACGATCGCCGCGGCGAACTCTCATTCCTTTTGTGATGAGCCTGCAGGGTCCCTCCAAGGAGCACCGCCAGGCGAAGCCCTCACGGTGTCTTCTTCGCTCTTGTCCGCGCGACCCGCTCGCACGTTAAAGCAGGGGTACCTGAGCATCGTGACTCAGGGCTCCTACCGGCTCTCCGGCCCTCACCCTCTGGTCTTGTCCATGGCACCGCGACCTGGCATGCCAGCGACGGCTGAGACCAGCCCGAGAGCCGGGACCCGAGGACGTAGAGAAGAAAGGGGAGCGAAGGTGAGAGGGGAGAAGCACGCAAGGACCTCGCCAAGCAATCCCTCACCGGCCAAGGCACGGACCTAGCGCCGCACCATGAAGCGTTTCCTGACCCTCGAGATAAGTCACCCTCCGGACATACTAGTTACCGCGGCACCATCCCCGCACCCAATGCAGTCCCATGTTGGCAACGTCGCTCTCCTTTCTCACCGAATGATGGCTGCTTGAGCGCTAAAGGGGACCTCCTGAGCATCGCGACTCAGGGGCTCTTACCGGACCTCGGGCCGCTCACCTCCTGGCCTTGACCACGGCATCGCGACCTGGCATACCAGTGACGGCTGAAGCCGCCTTGGGACTAGGACCTGTCGGTGCAGAGCATCAAGCCCTCGTGAGCTCTGAAAGGAGAAAACTAAGCTAAAACGGAATGAGCATCTCGCGCTGCTTCATAATAAGGATCATATTGACAGACGGAGCTACAAACATCTTACAATCCCCCGTGGGGTATATTTTTGGCCCCTCGCAGGGACAAAAGGCGCGAATCCTAAGGAGTCCTAACTACAGGGGGCATCGCGGCAGACGCCATCATCAACAGTGGGCCGCCCAGCACTGACGCCAACCACATCCAGATCAGGGGCGGCGACGACCTGACGAGCCCGCCCTGCTCCGGGAACGACGTAGGCTCAGGGGCTCGTAGCTGTCGTCGCTCGTCTCTGGCGTCACGAAGAGCTCGGCGGAGTCACTGGATCCTCCGGCGCCTCCGTCGCCTGAGGAGCAGCCAAGGGAGTGGACGGCCGGCCTCTGTCTCGCCGCAGCAGGGTCCCGACCGCCTCTCCTGGGGCAGCACTCCAGCCGACGACCCTCCGCATCGAAGACCTTGAAGGACATCACCGAAGCACCGTCGTACTCCAGATGGATCGTGAGGGCGCCCCTCGTCCTGCAGACTCGGGCATCTTCGTTCCAGCCTCGAGTCATGAAGACCTCGCCCGGAGCAACGACCGCGACCTCTGCCCCGGTCGCGAGGGCGCCGCAGCCGGTGTGCTGCAGCCAAAGCCCCAGGGGTTCCCCTGCCGGACGACGGAGGCGAAGAAAGGAGGGAGACGAATCCAAGACTTAGGAGGCGTGGCGGCGTGAAGCACGAACTCTC
>NC_057797.1:401317494-401331960 GCF_018294505.1 Triticum aestivum | reverse complement strand
GTCGGTGGTGCCGCTCGTGGCGTTCGGCGTCGACTCCTTCAGAGCCGCCAATGTGCGCATACAAGGGAAGAGGGAACCCTGGTGGCGGCCGCTCACACCAGGGTCTTGACACCTCCTAGCGAGTGCCCTCGCCCTGACACCAGAGGGCAAGCCGCTTCTTCGGGGGAAGCGGGTCAGGATCCTCTTGGGGAGCCTTTCCCTTCTCTTCCGCGGAGAACCGGCGGATCGGAGCCATTGTGGCAAGACGGAGCAAGGAGGAGAAGCAGAAGGATATACTGGAAGGGCGCGCGCCGTTCCGTACTTATAACCGGCGAAGGCCAACCATCGGCCTCCATGATCACAGATAATCATGACCCACTTTGCATGCAGGGACTTGTCGAATCCGAGCGGTTACCGAGGCATCATGGGGAAGCAGTGGCGCACGCGTCCAATCAACCGCCACGCGGCGCCCAAGGCCGCAGGCTGTTAGGGCCCGTGACGCTTCACACTTGCCCTTTCGCCTCTCTGCCCAGCCAAGTTTGGGTGCGCCGTGGGCCCGGGGGCTACTGTCGGTGTTCTGGGAATGGGGGTCCCCAGACTTGCCTGCCTGCGGCCTGCGGTGTGGCTCAAGGGAGGCCCAGCACAGCCCATCTTCATCAACACAAGCTCAAGACCCTCGCGAGGGGCCAAGCCTCGTGGGGCGGACGACAAGGAGCTTCCTCGGGCACGGCCTCGTCAGGCTGGCTCAGGAGGAGGCGGAGAGTTCAAGGCAGGGTACCTCGCGAGGTGCCCATGATGCAAGCCATGACGACCAAGGGCGCCAGTCGGGCGCCAGCCCGCGCAGTATCCTCCTTTCCTCTTTGGTCCAAAGGGAGCAAGCGCAGGCGAGAGCATCAATCAAAGGCGTCCATTTCGGTGCAACAAGACCAAGACCAGCCCAACGACCGGAAGGAAGTCATTGTGGAGCCCAAGTCGGCGTCATCACCAGAGCCTTTGACAGGCGAGGACCAACTTTAGTCAGGATAAGTGTACCCGTTGTTCCCCTTCAAAATGGCCAATTGTTGGCGCCCTTCCCGCTCAATATTTGGGAAGAGGCCCAGGGCCTTTTCCTATAAACAGGACTAGCCACCCCCAAGGTAGAGGGGAGATCGAGAGGGACAAAGATAGGAAGACACATAGAGAGAGAGAGAGAGGCGGCTGAACTCCCCCTAGCAGTTCATCGCGCCAGCCAAGAACAGACCCTCGCGAGGCTGTTCTCCCTTTGTATTGTTCCTCATCAAGCCCAAGAGGCAATCCACCTCACCACACACTGGAGTAGGGTATTACACCACGATGGTGGCCTGAACCAGTATAAATCTTGTGTCTCTTGTGCTGTTCAGTTTGGTAGTTTAGGTCCTAGCGATTCGGCGAGGAGCGAGCCGGTAGAGGGTTGGATCTCCGCGCGCACCCCAGTGTTCGAACCTCAAGGGTCTGCCGGAACCCGAAATCCGACAGATGCTGGTGTCGGTGTACTCGGCGATCGCCGCTGCGCGTCGAATGAGGTCACGCTCCACCACCACCAACTCCTCCTGGGCTTCTTGCCGAAACATGGCCAACTGGGCTAGACTTAGCCCAGGATACCACACCTTGACAAACTCCAGAGCCCGCCGCGCTCCAGCCCAGGCTGCGGAGCCCTTCCAAGCCTCAAGACGAGTGGCAGCCACTTCCAACTAGTCGGCAGTCCGATTGGAGTTACGCGGAGTCGACATATTTGGCCAGAGGGCGGAGATCGCCTGGGCCCCGACACGTTGAAGGCGGCGAAGCATCCGGTGAACTAGTCGGAGGCGAGATTGAATGCCAAGAAGCTGCTCGCCAAGAGTCCGAGGGGCGTTATCAGCAATCTGCGCGCCCTCCGCCCTTCGTTCGTTGCGGCGAGCCTCAATGGCCTAGTTGGCAGAAACAGAGTGGCCAGGAAAGAAGTCTACACAAGCTGAAGCGAGAAGTCGGAAATTAGAAGCCGACTCCCTCAACAGACGGCAACAAAAAGAAAGAGAGGGAAACTCGCCATCAATCATGTCCTCAATCCTGGCGTAGCCGGCGTTCAGCGCCACCTCCGTCTCGGCCCAAGTGGAGCGCTCGGTCTCGAACTCGGCTAGGAGATTTGCTTCTTTTTCCTCCGCCTGCTTCAAGGCCGCCTTGTGAAGGTCCGCCTTGTCCGCCAGTTCCTTGACCAGACGGTCGCGCTCCTAGGCCAGCTTGTTACACTCCTCCTCCTTGGCGCGCAGCGCGGCGTTGGCGTCGCCTAGCTGCTGCTGCAAGACGGCGTTGGCCTCTGCAAAGACAAGGAAAGGAAATACATCAACAGTCAACAAAGAAGAAACATAGTTGCCAGGAGATCCGGCCCGACTGCTCAGCAGTTGGCCCGAATCTCGGGGGCTACACCCCGTGGGTGAGCTGATGCACCACCGTAGAGAAATAAGACAAAGACTTACTCCGGCTATCGGACAAGTCGGCGGTCCGCTGATTCAGTTCCTGGACAATGGAATTGAAGGAGGCCGTGCGGAGGTTATGATAATCCTGCACCAAAGATAACAAAGAGAAAGAAGCAAGTCAACACTCGGAGGCCACAGGGAAGTTCCGGGCCGCCTGCTCAGCAACCGACCTGAAACTCGGGGCTACACCTAGTGGGTGCGCTGGCGCGCCCCCACAGAAGAACACAAGAATGAAAAGCAAAAACAAGAGACGTACCCGAATGGCTGCCCGCGAATCCAAGAACGCCCGCGTGCACGGTTGAAGGATGGCTGACTTAGCTTGGAGCTTGGCCTCGACGTCCAGCGCCGCCTTGTTCAGGACGTTCGTCCCACCTCCAAGCACCCATTCCGTTGGCGCGACACTAGAGGCCTCAGCTTCAGAAGGGGTTGATGAGCTCGCAGCACCGACCTCCAGCGGCCGTGGTGCCGATGTTGCCTTCACGGCGCGACAATGCGCTGGAGTGCAGACCTCGGGAGCCGAGCCTGTAACTAGCTCGCCTCCGACTGGCGGCACCTGCGGGTCGGCCAGCTGGCGGCCTTGTGCATCTCCAGACGGTGGTGGTGGAGGCATGTCCGCCTCTATCAAGACGATGTCGCCGCCTTCCCTCTCCAAGAACGGTTGTTCGTCGCCGGCTCCTCCAGTCGGCACCGGGATCTCTGGCGCTGGCGGCGCGGAGCGCAGGGGCACTATGAACTGCGGGGTCTGGTGGCGTGCTGCTTCCTCAGCCTGTTTCTTAGCTGCGGCGTTGGCCTGAGCCTTGGTCATCGTGTCCGTCTCCATCTGCACCGCCTTGGCTGCGGCCTCCTTGTCCCTGTCTGCCTTCTCCTTGATGGCGGCTTCTCGTTCCTCCCGCACCTCCCGTGTGTTTAGCTCCTGCGCCTCCCGGAGGTCAGCGGCTGGGTCGATTCAGCGGGTGTTGGTGGAAGTCTCCACCGTCCCAATGACGGAGGCAGCGGCCGAACGCTCAAGAGAGAGCGGGGCCCTGATTCAAGAAATATCAAAAGAAATTCAGAAAGAATCAGCAAGAAAGAAGAACAAAGAAGACACAAGCAAAGACAATCACTTACGCTGATACCATCGGAGGCTCCTTTGGAAGCTTTTGGAACTTAGCCACCTTCGCGGTGGATTCCTTTCGCCTGGTCGCGGCGGTCGGGTTCTTGAGCTTTTTCGGCGCGCTACCGAACAACACCGCACCGGCCCGACGCTTGCGTGCGCCTCCTGGAGCAGTTGGCGCAGTGGAGGGACCCGCGCCCGCCTTGTCGGTGCCTTGCGCATGGCGCTGCTCACCCTCGTCTTCATCATCATCCCGCCAAGTCTCGAGGCCGCCTCCTCCTTCGGAGCCGCCTGCTCCACCGTCGCTGCCTGTGGCGTCGTCTTCCAAGGCGGCCACCCCCAAGTCTGGGTCGTCCATGTTGCTCACCGCCCGATCCGACTCATAGTCCTGCCCTTCCCCTACGGTGTCGGCCACTGGCTGGGACATGAAAATTTGTTTTATGACCGACTGGTCAGACGACAAGGCCAAGCCCGGCCAAAAAAGCTAAAGAAAAAAAGGAAAAAAGAGTCGAAGAGCTTACCGCAGGCGGCAGGTCTGCTCGAGTATACGGCCTCTTGCCGAGCCGCCAAGTCTCCTCCAGGAGCTTGAGGTCCAAGATCTCGTTCACCAAGTGAGCAACCTCTGTGACTGGCATCTCCTTGGTGCACATTCGGCATGGGTCGCAGTGCCCGCTCATCAGACTGATCAGATGAGGCCGACCTTGTAGGGGGAGAACCCGGTGCACCACGAAGGCGACCATCAAGTCGGACGCTTTGAGGCCTTCCACCTCCGTCATCTCCTTCAGTCGGGCGATGGCGGTGGTGGTGTCGGCCGACAGTGGCTTCGGCTTGTAGGTCCAGTTCATGCGAGGTTCAGTCGGTGGGCCGGCTGCATAAGGTGGCAGGTTGATGAAATCCAGTGCCGGGTTGATGTTCTTCACGTAAAAGTACGACTACTGCTACAGCTTGACTGACTGTGATAGCTTGGTGGACGAGAAGGCGTTCCCAGCAACCGGACGGTGCACGGCGACAAAGGCACCACACTGGGCCGCCTCATTCTTGACGGTGGTGCGAAGCTTGGTGTAGAAGAAGGCCCCCCAGATCTCAAGGGTGGGGAGGATGCCGAGGTAGCCCTCGCAAAGCGTGACGAAGGCCGACAACAGCGTCACCGTGTTGGGCGTCAGATTGTGCGGCTGGAGTTGGTAGAAGTTGAGGAAGGAGCGGAGGAAGCCGCTCGCTGGTAGGTCGAAGCCGCGGAGGAAATGCGAGCGGAAGACGACACGCTTGCCTTCCTCCGGCGCCAGCGAGATCTCTCTGGCTGGCTACACATGTACCTCGACATAGCCCACTTCGGGCAGCTGACGTGTGTTGCGGAGGAAGGACAGATAATCTTCATTGACGTTGGAGCCATCCCAGTCCGCGGCCTGCTCGCGCGCCATGAAGGCTCGTGCCCATTGAATACAAGGTGCGGCGGTGAGAGTGCGGGCTTGCGGCAGAGCAAAGGAACCGCGATGCGGAGAAGATCAATACCGACGAACCACGACGACACTTCGGCAGAGCGCAGGAGTGCGGCAGCGGCAAAGAAGATGAGGAAGAGGAAGGCTGTGGCAAAGGGAGAGGAGGGTGCGCGTGCAGATGTTGCTCCCCCTCCTCCCCCTGGGCTACGAAACCGAGGGGGCGGGGCATGGGAACGTGGGATTAACTGTGCCCACGACCCCACATTTACTGCGTGCAGTAATCATGCGCAGAAACCCAACCGTTCACCTCGACCACAGTGGATCCGCACGCGCGCCGAGGCCCTGTAGTGGCGGGCCCCGGCCTACAGAGGCGTACCACCACGCGTGGGCTGGCAGGCCGGCCCGGCCGGCTGGTGCCGCATGGCGTGCTGGCAGCACTACAAAAAAATACATTTCCGTGATGATATGTGTTTCTCACAGTAGGTCGCGTTTTTTGTCATGCATGTACGACCATGACGATTTTATGACAGAATCAACATAGTCATACCTGTGCTGTCGTAGAAGTGTTCCATGACATTACCAAAATTATCATCACGGAAGTGTCCACTTCCATGACGATAAATCGCGCATCACAGAAGTGCTTTCGTCAAGGGTGACCGACACGTGGCATCCACCATAACGGAATGCCGTTAAGATATCGGGTCGGGTTTTGGATCCGATAACCCGTTAACTGCCCCGACCATGGGGATTTTCCACGTGTAAAATAATCATTGGCTGGAGGAGACACGTGTCAGCTCCGCCGTTGCATAGGTGTCACTCATCCAATGGGCGAGACGCGCCTATGATATGTTGATACGTGTACCGGCCCATCAAGTTTAAATGGGCCAGCCCAACTAAAGGCCCACAAGATTTTGCGGACCATAATGGGCCGGCCCAGCTAAAGGCCCACTAGATTTTGTGAACCATAATGGGCTGGCCCAGCTAAAGGCCCACAAGATTTTGCGGGCCATAATGGGCCAGCCCAGGTAAGGCCCACCAGATTTTTGTGTGCCATAATGGGCCGGCCCAGCTGTAGGCCCACAAGATTTTGAGGACCCTAGTAGGCCGGCCCATTAACTGGCTACCATGTTTTGGGCCAAATGCCGGCCCATATTTGATCCGGTCCATTAATGGCCTGCCATGTTCCGCGCCTAACAATGGCCCATATGAGATCCGGCCCGTTAAAGGCCTACCACGTTCTGGGCCAAATTACGGCCCAGATCAGGTCCGGCCTTTTAAGAGGCTTTGGGCTAAATTATGGACCATATCAGATTCGGCCCCGTCAACTGGATGCTATGCTTTTGGGCCCACTAGCTAAAGGCCCATTTAGTAATTCGGCTTGATATTAGTTTCGTCCTATTAAGAGCCCGTTTAACATTTCGGCCCTATATTAATTTCGGCCTGTTAAAAGCCCGTCATATAGTTGGGCCTAACTATGGCCCGGTTTGCATCCGGCCTGCTCGCAGTCGATATCTGATTGGCCCAAACAAGGACCGAGACAATTTTGGCCCGTTAAAAGCCCGTGATTTGATTCGCACAATCATGGGCCGGGGTCCATTTCGGGCTGCTGCCGGCCCGTGAGCTGTTCGGCACGTTTCAGGCTCAACCTACTTCTCCGCCTCCTAAAAGCCCATTGAGTTTTCTTTCGAAAATAGGGCCGGGGGTTACTCGGCCTATTAAAGGCCCGAATCTACTAGTGGGCCAGTTTACTTTTGGCCTTTTAACGAACCAAGATGATGGGGCCCATGATGCAGATCATACATCGTGATTGCATGACGGCCCGATTATGTACCGTAATTTTACGGTTTGGCCGGTTTACTACGAAGACAGGATATATATACAGTAAAATAACTGCAACATCGTGAATAAGAAAAAACCTAGACTATACAATAAAGAAATTACGGCATATTACGTCCACTGGGCATCAATGTTCGCCACTTTGATAATAAAGCACAAGCAGACCGCAGATTATATACACTGGGCATCAAAGATCACCACCAGTGCAAATAAACACGCCGATAAAATAATATACAAAACTGACACCACTTCAATAGAGTTCAAGAAAGGTTAGCCCTGCTGGGGAGCTACAGCGCAAGCAGCTAAGCAAGCTCATGAGACTGTGCTTGTTCAACACTTATATCTTCCTCACTCTGAAAGATAAACAAGCAGGCAGATGATAGGTTTTTTTACATAAAAGTATCAGTGATGACAATTCATCACATTTCTTACTCACGAATAAAGTGACACAGTTTAAAATTGCATTAACACAATATGGTATTGTTCAGGTCAAGACATGGCAGGAAATGACATTGGGAAGGAGTTGGCAGCTTCATGACACCACTGGGTTACAGATAAAGAACTCATAAGTATCAATGGTTAGTGTGCTGTCAATTTATCCCATTTCAGATTGGCAAATAAAGAGACGGTTTAAATAATAGTAGAATGATAAGACATTGTTCATAGTTAAGACATTGCAGAATATGACATTGTGCTGTAGTGGGTAGGTTCACCACACCACTGGATTACAGATGAAGAATGGAAGCATACATGCAGTGCAAAAGAAGATCACTTGCTCTGTATAGTTTAATTTACATGGTATGAAGAAGGAACTTGGTTGTACAACTAAAAACTTAAATTGAGAAGGATAAACTTTTGTTTATGAACTACATAATAAACTTTAAATATGCAATTTGATGCAAACACCAAAATAAACAGTTGTTGCAGTCATGCCTAACCAAATATACACAACAAAGTTTGAAGGCTTGAGAAGGAGAAACTTACATTATTGGTGAAGACAGGCTCTATAAAGCCCTTGTCCATGCTGATTGGGGGGGGGGCAATTCAAGAAGTTTACTACAGAATCTTCTTCATAAGCATTGCCTTTATTCTACATTTTGCTAAGAATAAATATAGATGTGATAATATACGAAAAAATGGAGAATATTTAAGATAACATGAAGAGTGATGCTACATAACCAAGTGGCTATAAATGTATGTGCAGTGATACAGGCAAAAGGTACAGCCAAGAGCAATGCACAACTAAACTTCTTCAGTACCAACCTTATGGTAAGAGTAAATATAGATCTGATGTGTAGAAAATGGAGGGTAAAGGAAAATAAGCTGCAAAGTGATGGTACATGAACAACTACTTGTCAATATAAGTACACTGATAAAGGACAACATGTACTTACAAGAATAATGCAGAGCTAAAAAAATTCATTGGCATTGGATATATTCTACACTAATGTAACCATTCATACACATCAGATAATTTGGAGCGAACAATTGATAAGCAAGCTATCATGCATACTACTGTCACATAATGAACCAGATATGTATGCAAGTACAGTGATACATGACAACATGTACTAACAAGAGCAAAGCAGCGGGCAGCATATTGGTGATATCCTGTCGTTCTTTTCAAACCGGAATTCTTCTTCGAGCAGATTTCCTGCAAAAAAGATCCGTAAGGCACATGCGGAAAAGTAGAAGTTCAAATTTTCATGTGATTTCATAGACAATACCTCATCATTGGAACGAGACCAGTGCATAACAAGGTTTTTCCATTCAATGTCTTCTATAGACAGTACCTCAGCACAGGAGACTTCACCGGAAATTTGTTTATAGACTTGCCATCAAAGTGTGATTTCCTCAGGTAACACCGATACTGCTGCAATGCTTCCTTGAAAAGAACAAGCAAGCTTTGCTCGTCATGACTATCCAGATTGACCCTCGCCTAGTTACAACAATGTATTGTAAATCATTGATGTGTTCGATCAGTAGAAAATAGGAAAATAATGACCATGAATAATAGCACTTACACGTAAGTTGGACAGGAAGATGTGAAAATGGTGTTTGTCTTCACTATAATCTTCCCATGATGGGAATATATGCACGTAGTCCCTAACATCATTGAAAGCATTGTCTTTTAAACTGGGAATAAATGGAATGGGGTTCCAATCTGCAGGAATTGGCCGTCTCTGCAGTTGGGATAGGTCTTCGGCCGGTGGACTTGCTGTACTTTTTGCTGGAGTGGGATTTTTCTGTGGTATGGCTGGTGCTACGGCAAATGAAATCGGTATACCTTTTGCTGGAGTGCAGGTCATGTGTGGTGGGGCTAGTGGTGTGGCCAGTGAAGTATGGGTACAGTCTGCTGGAGTCGGTCCTACGTTTTGTGTCACTGGTTGTACATCCAATATAAGTGGGGTGCTGTCTAATTTCTCCGGCACCACCACGTTTTTCAAGGACTTTGCTGGTGCTCCTTCAGTTTCGGAAGTCACCCTCTTCCTTTTTGATGTATGATGCACAAGAACACCATTTGAGTGGAAAAACATGGTATGATGACAGATGGAATATGTATTGATAATGGATGGGCATGGCATCTCGACATATACACTACTAGGGAAAAGCCTATACACAGAATCTTACCAGCAGCGCTCTTCAAAATACCACGCTACTGCTACTTAGCAGCAGCGCGTGTCTGCCAAACGCGCTACTGACTTGGAAGTAGCAGTAGCGCGTGTGAAGCATACAGCGCTACTGCTATAGTTGCCATGACCTTGGCCCCCCCGCTAGCTATAGCAGTAGCGCACTTTACTGTAGAGCGCTACTGCTACTCAGGTTAGCTGTAGCGCGTTTTGGCAAACGCGCTACAACTATCGCTACCTTATCCCCACGCACGACCGACCCTCTCACTCACACTCTCACCTTCGCCCGCGTCAACCGTCGTCATCCGTCGCCGCCACCGCCGCCTTCGTCCGTCCGCCGCCGAGGTACTCCCCTCCTTCTGTCCCTCCTCCATCCTCCTCGCACATCCTCCCTCCGCCTGCGGCCGCCCCTACCTCCTCCGCCGCCGCCCTCCTCCCTCCGCCTGTGGCCGCCCCTCCTCCCTCCTCTGCCGGCACCCCTCCTCCCACCGCCCTCGACCTCGCCGCCCCTAGCTACCTCTCCGTCGCCCCCACCCCCTGCCACTAGTTAGTACTAGATTTAGTAGTAGTAGATGTTAATTTAGGGTTAGCTAGTACTAGATGTTCCTTAGTTAGTACTAGATTTTTAGTAGTAGTAGTGGTAGTTGAACTACTTTAGTTGTAGTTGAACTAGTTTAGTAAGTAAATTAATAAACTAGTTGAACTAGTTGAATTAACAGAACTAATCTATTTTTAGTAAGATAATTAATATAACTAGTTGAACTACTTTATTTTTAGAAATAACTAGTTTTTTTTTCTATTTATAGTAAGTTTATATTTAGTAAGAACTAGTTGAATTAATAAAACTAGTTGAACATGTCATGTTTGTTGTTAGTGATAACTTATATGGTTTCAGGTGACCTTCATCGTCCCCGTCACCGACCCCCTCCGACATCCCCACCGTCGTCCCAGTCACCGACCCCCTCCGACATCGAGGTGAGACCAGCCAAATATCCTTATATATCTTGTGTTGTTGCTCAAATTGGATATGTGGTTGCCCAAGTGGCCGTTCATGTTCAGTTTACATCTCCGAGTGGCCTATGTTTTGCCGGAGTGTTGATTAATTTCCGTTCTGACAAATTTCAGGCGCTCGATATGTCCTTTTTTAGCAAAGGTCATGCCGGATTTTGTCGTGAATTCTGGCATGACTTGTGCTAGAATATGTACAAGTTTAATCTTTGAATTATGATTGTAGGAAATGTCGTACTCGGACGACGACGGTCTCCCGGGGGAGTGTAGCTGGTGCCACGACGATCGAGGTATGTGCGACAGGTTCGTTCGGCTGGACGACGATCGGCGCTTCAGCATTAAGCTCGAGGAGACCTTCGATTGTGAAACGGTACGCAACAACGACAAGTGTTTTTTCTCCATTAAGCATGACTTCAACTATTTCAACGTCTAATTTTCATATTTTACAATTCGACTAGCTTATCCCATGCCATGCAAGAAGCTATGTCTTGGAGAGGATGGGTTTTGAAGACCATGAAAATTTCGAAACAAAGAAAATACACCTAAGGACCCATCATGATATTGATTTTGAAGTAAATCTGTACAATGCTCAGAGCGTAACCCATTTTGGTTGCCAAAATTGGGAAGCACTTTGCAAAATGTATGGTTTTTATGAGGGTATGATTGTCACCATGGATCTTGGTGATCCTGACAGCGAGGAAGACAATATGGACATTTGGGTCCTTGTTGATACGCTTCCGATTGTACCACTATGTGAGTTTCTCAAACATAGTTATTAACTAATTTATATTGTTTATTTCAAAATAGTTGATAGCTTATTTCCATTGATAGCTTATTTTGATTCTTCAAAGACTGTGCGGAAGATGGTAGATAAAACCCACTACACCGAAGGCACCCAATTAACGTATAAGGAGAAAAATCATCTGATCGCATTTTGTACTCTTCTTGAGAATTACAATGACTATTATCGAACTCCTCCAAATTATGGTGAATACGTGCCACTAGTGCATGTGTTGAACAACGATAACTTCTCTGGAGATACCCTGGTAAGATTTTTTAATATTACGACATCCGTGCATTTTTTGCATACTTCTAAAACTAGTACATCATTGCTAACTACGAAGTTATTATTATGTTTTTCAACAGAAACTCCCGATGGATTGTGTGCCTCATCTCTGCATGGTCGCCTCTCAGTTATGAACATACTGCCAGGTAAATCTACGGAGCTCACCTGTGCATATCGGATTTCTAAAACCCGTGAACACATGATCATCAGAGAATGGAAGAAATGTATGGACATTCGCAAGGAGGTTCTTGGAAGTAACATTCAGCGAAAGGCAAGAATGGGAGACAGGCTAATCTCCATTCTCCATAATGGAGAGTCAGGGGCTATCTTGTTTTTTGTTATTTTACCTTAGAAAATGTAGTAGGTCTTAATCGAATGTAATAGGTCCTATGAGGTACAATATGTTTATTATGTGGTAATGTGTTAGAGTTGATAATGATGATCTTGAGGAGGTGTTATGTGATGTCAATGATGAAAACGATGATATTGAGGAGGTGTTATATGACAATGATGTATTATGATGCTAAGTTGTTAATGATATGATGATGATGATGATATTATTATATCATTGGGTGAAAGAACCGCGGATTAGTTTCAAGTGGATGGACATCCACTTGAAACTAGTCCACGGTTCTTTCACCCCATGATGTAATAACTCATTATGATGTAAAAACAATCTCTAAATTCCTGTTGTATGAAAACTTGTGTAAAGGTGTATGAATACAACATGAAAAAGAAAAGAAATAAAATACTAAATAATAGTAGTAGCGCGGGTAAAGAGAAGCGCTACTACTAATTACCAGTAGTGATGTTCTAGAGAACCGCTGCTACTAAGTCAATTTAGCAGTAGCGCCTGTCAAGACGCGCTATTGCTAAGCATTAGCTGTAGCGCCTTATCAGTAGCGCTCCTGCCCGCGCTACTGATAGGCCCAAAACCCGCGCTGCTGCTAGGCTTTTCCCTAGTAGTGATATGATGAGTAAACTAAGCAGATGGCGGTGCAACAAAGTAGAAGAAATGCAAGACAACATATGAAAGATACGTGCAATCAATAAAACCTTGCCAAATTAGAACAGGCACCTTGATGGGTGAACAGGACATGCCATCTGCCTTTGACTCCTGGAGGTTAGAATAGTCATTAGGATCATATTCTGAAGAAGAATCAACAGGTGTGGAGCGTATGAGTTTCATTGCATCCAGAATGGCACTCAATGCCTTGGCGCCAATTTTGTAAGTCATTGCAGTGTTCCACAATATTCTTCTGATGCACGGATTCTGATATTCACTGTAATTGCGTATAATATCTGAGAACCATGAAAACCTAAAGAGTTGTGAGATTATCTTTGTAATGCAGATGATATTCTAATATAGGGGCACCCCTGTAACACTTGTGTTCCATCACTGGATTCTGAATAGAGAGCTCATGTGTGATGTAATATGGTGCGTGCATTTATATAATCTGGCACAAGTACACAAAAAAAATAGGCTCCAGAAGTAAGGATAGTTGGCAGATGATAGGTTCATAATATACTATATAGAGAGTTTATTGCCAAACCATGATATCAAGAGCACACAACAACTAAGCAGATCATAGTGTACATAACAGGGGTACACCATAACCATGATATATAATGGAAAGTGGAGCTGGCTTGAAAAAAGGTGTTGTATTGCCGCTAGTAATTGAAAGCCTATCGATCACGTACAGTCCAACTCTATCAGCTGTTGACTGCAGATGTCCCTGCGCCCCTTCCTGACAAGGAACATACTGTACGTACTAAATATAGTATAAGCAAAGAGGAACATGTTAAAGAATAGAAGAGGAAGCATATTCTTGAGGTTCCGCTTCATTGCATACAATGTTGGTTGCCCACTCATGATGAATCATAGCACCTAGAGAAATGCAATTCCATGTTGTCTCTCTATATGTGGCAATTTTGAACAGGTGTCATTAGGATCATATTCTGAACAAGAGTCAATAGGTGGGGAGCGTATGAGTTTCATTGCATCTAGAATGGCAGTCAATGCCTTGGTGCCAATTTTGTAAGTCGTTGTAGTGTTTAGCTTCAAGAGTGGACTACTGCTAGTGCGACACAAAACAGCTACACAGATCATAGTGTAGATATAACGGGAAAACCTTAAGCATCAGAGTAAAATCAGCAAAGTCGAACTTGCTGGAATATATGTGCTAGTATTGTCGGTACGACTAGAAAGGCTTCGGATACCAGCTCTCTTCAAGTGACTGCCATTCTAGTGACGACTAGAAAGAGGATTCAAGTGGGCAGGACACTACAAATCCTATTCCTATGTTTACAAAATCCTACAAATCAAAGAGGCTCAAAGTGTCCATCACAACCGACCGTATAGGCCTCTACACTGCAAATGTCCCTGCTCATCTTCAGTACAAGAAACATACTGTACTACTATCATACTCCCTCCGTTCCAAAATATAAGTCTTGGTAGAGATTTCCACTATGGATCACATACAGATGTATCCAGATACATTTTAGAGTGTAGATTCACTCATTTTGCTCCATATGTAGTCCATGGTGGAATCTATACAAAGACTTATATTTAGGAACGGAGAGAGTACATATTAAAGAAGAATGGAAGAGGAACATGGTAAAGAAGAGCAAGCAGATTTTGGATAATAAAATGTTGGTTGCGCTGTGCCCACACATGATGAACCAGAGCGCATTAAGAATGCAACTCCCAGCTGTCTCTCGACCATTTCAGGCGGTTGGATGAAGATCCTACGTCTCCTAACCCTTCTTCTTCCTCGTCTCTGATTCTTCCCATACAGAACACCGCACGGGCCGCCGGCCGGACCACCGGCCCCCACCGCCTGTGTTCCTCCGCCACCCCCACCCCCCACCCTCGCCCCAACCCCCACCCGCCTCGAGTTTTCTTCGTTCGGCGAGGCCCCACAACCACCCGAGCCCCTTCGTTCGC
>NC_057797.1:401313862-401317134 GCF_018294505.1 Triticum aestivum | reverse complement strand
GGAATATAAAAGGGGAAAACCATAAACATTGGGAGTATAGTGTTGAGCGTTCCATGGCGGATCTGAAGGTGCAAACCGGACAAAGGAAACTTCGGAACCAAGACAAGAAATCAGAGTAAAGCAGTGGTGATTTATTTTCTTGCTGCGATAAATAAGTTGAGCAGATACGAAAGAGTACAGCCTCTGGTGCGGCGCCGTGTATGCATCTGCTGAGAATTTGACGGTGCTGCGGTAGCGATGGATGTCGGCGGCGTGGAAGCAGATGTAGGAGGGTAGATGATGGCGGCAGGGCACGGTGGACGAGACGGTCGTAGGAGCGGTGCCGGCAAGGTGGACGACGGCGGGGGTGAAGCGAGAGGATGGGATGCAAGGATCCCGGTCCGAAGCCGTGGATGAGGGAGGTCGATCTCTTGTAATGGACGGCGGCGTCGGGGTATCAGCTCCGACATGGTGTAGGAGGACGGCGGTGGATGGGGTGGCGGACGGCGGCGGACGGAGGAGGGTGGTGTGGAGAGGGTGTTTTGGCGCCCACGGAGTACGAATGGGGAAAAGGGAGGTAGAGAGGAAGGGGGAACCATGTATTCAGGGTGCGCTTGTATCAAATGCGAGGAAATTTACAAACTTAGCCCCCGTTTCAAATTTCTACTACACCACAGCAATATTAGTCGGTTGGGTATAGGACGGTAATCTCGCATACACCGAATATTTGCCGATGAGAGTTTGTTTTTGGCACCCACCGTTTATGAATATGAATCGGGGAGGGAGTCGATTTCGACCGAGGACACACTGTGTTTTGGCGCCCACTGTGTTTGAATCCGGGTGAGAGGCGGTTACGTCACGTTTGGGTGAAATTAAAAACCCATCCCTATCGAAACCTATAGAAATCCAGCAGATAGGCTTTGCGTGGCAGGGATAGGCAGTAGTAATTTCCATCTCGCGGATTTTGGTTTCGGGCAGTTACTGCGACTTTTCCCGCTTCGTTCAAATTTTGCAGAGTGCACGTTTACCGTGCCAACTCAATTCGAATCCCATTTGTATTCTATTTTTTTCGGGCGGGATCCATTTTCAATTGGAATTAAATTCTATATACATCATTTTTTATATATACTTTCGAAAGCACAACACCATTATACATAAATATGGTTTACAAATGGCATGATCTCAGATTCATAAGGTTGTATCCATCAATTTGGATTTTCAAATATTTGAAACCACTTTATGTTGAAATCCAATGTATGCATTCCTCGCTAACTGTCTCCAATTAATGTGTGTTTCATGCGGGATTTTTTTTACTTCTCAAACATATATAATGTGTTTCACACATGCAACATATAGGGTAATCCCGTTTAGACATTAATTGCATATAAACCATGCATTGTTTGTAATTAAAGAATCTATGGATCACCAATATTGATAAACTATATAACATTACATGTGTGCCCAAATTCAAATGAATATGCATGTTTGATACACCAATTTGCGTTATGATATTATCGATGTCGTGATCTCCAGTTTAAATATTTGAATCCCCTATAATCCAGATATTCGTCTCATATAGCTATCACTCATGCTTATATAGGACTATCTCTCTGGACCTATACGCGTTTGTCGTCTCTCAGGTATCTCTCGTGCTACCTGTATGTCGAGAATGATCTTTTATCTTCGTAACACACTGATGGTACTCTCTCCCTCGACCTTCATCACTCTATCTGTCTCTAAGCATATCTCGCTCCCTGCTATGTGTCTCTAACTATGATTCTCCACTTGGAATCTCTTTCTCTCACACAAACACAAAACTTTGTCTCTCGGGGTCTCATTTCTCTCTACTATTCCCATGTGTGCCACTCGCACACCCCTCATACAGAGATGTCTTTCGCTCCTTAGATATGAGAACCTACGACTCTTCCTCTTAAATATCTCTTTCTCACACGCAAACACAAACTCTATCTCCTAGGGTCTCATATTTCTCCATTGTTCTCTTGTATGTCGCTCACACACACTCTCTCTCCCTAGAGATATCTTGCGTTCCCTCATATGTCTCTCTAGCTATCACTCTCGCTGTGAAATATCTTTCTCTCTCGCAGGCACAAAACTCCGTCTCTCGGGATCTCATTTCTCTCTGATATCTGTTTGTATGTGACTCACATGCACCCTCTCCTATCTCTCTCACAACCACACACATAACTCATCCTTCTGATCCACTCGACTCCTATCTCTAACACACACTAGCTAGCATATTTATCTTTCTATTTATCTGTTTCTCCATCAACCTTATTTCTCGCCCTCACTCTTGATTCCTATCATGCACACTACATATGTTTCTATCTACATGCAGTCAAGTGCCCTCTTTTTATTTTTCTCTCACACACACATATATAATTTCACCCTCTGAACCACCCGGGGGTCATCTCCAACACCTAAACTAACGGATGTCCCTCTAGCTAGCATCTCCATCTCTGTATCTATCTGTAGTTTCTCCGTCAACATTTCTTTCTCGCACGGAGTCTTGCTTCCTATCACCCATACTATATATGTCTCTCCATACATATGCATTTATAGTTTGATCTATTTTGCACAATCGTTGTGCCTCACTCCCTCTGCTCGCCATAGATGCATGCTCCAGCCCATGCCACTATCTCTTAAAGACAAAAACACATGCTCAATTGTCGGGCCTTCTTCCCTGCATTCTCACATGCATGCATATTGTCATACCGATCCGTCTCTCCCATGTCGTTGATCTTATGACTTATGTCTTCTTTATTTTATCTCAATCATGCGCACGCGCACACACACACATCCCACGTATACATGTATACCTCTCATGCATGCATGTTCAAGGTCTCTATGTCTCCATATATAGTTAATTACCCTCAATCCTAACGCCACATCGAATCGTTCTCCTCTTGTGTGCACATAACTAACACCTGGATGGGTAAAACACACACACTCACACTTAACAATCTCCTTCTAGCTACCCCCCGCCTCTCACTCTTCCCCTATATCCCCGAAACCAATAAGACCATCCCTTTGTTTAATTCCCGCCTACATGCACCATCGATATATAGTAGTCTTCCTCGGTGTCTCTCGAACAAACACGTTCTCTCGATGTCGACTCCTCTCACGCGCACACACATTCTCTTCCCTCTCTACGGGCATTTTCTCTCTCGCACCCCATTGTTGGTGGCCTCTACCATACACATCACCTCTCTATGATGAAGCCATGCACACTTAAATTACATCCGCCACCGAGGACCCCGCGACACACACACACA
>NC_057797.1:401281651-401313586 GCF_018294505.1 Triticum aestivum | reverse complement strand
ACACTAATACTCCATCTCTCTCTCTCTCTCTCTCACACACACACACACACACTAAGACTCCATCTCACACACACATGCTCTAGGCGGAGCATTTGTTCCTACCACCCTTCATCCAACCTTACCCG
Source organism: Triticum aestivum (assembly GCF_018294505.1). Taxonomy (NCBI): domain Eukaryota; kingdom Viridiplantae; phylum Streptophyta; class Magnoliopsida; order Poales; family Poaceae; genus Triticum; species Triticum aestivum. The sequence continues at coordinate 401,313,461 of NC_057797.1, read as the reverse complement.
TATGATAAACAATCACCTTAATTTACTTGCATAACATGGACAAATTCCACTTTACTTTAGTAGTCAGCAAACTTATCATTTGTACCCTTAAAAAATGAGTTGGCGATGATGGTGTGCCTGCCATCTTGTAATACAGACCATTTGATCTATATCTGACGGATATAAAGCAAACTATGATAATTTTACAAAAGATACCCGCACCTCTCTCCACATCCTTATCTCCCACAACCTCATTGCTCAACAATTAAAAAAGGAAGTCTCTGGAACAATCTAGCATGGTGGCCGCTCCCGCCTGCCGGCGCCATCCATCCCCATGCCTCCGCCCATTCCGACCACCAGTGACCACCACGCTCCACTCCTCCTCACCTTATCTCTCACCTTTCATTTTTTCGATGACATTCTCGAGATACCAGTTTTCCGATAAAATTCTCGAGATATCATTAGTTTTTACACATGGGATTACTCCTGCATGGGTCAATCACAACAGGTGTTTTGTAAAAAAAATGCATATTGATGTTCCGTGCAATGCACGAGCATCTTGCTTGTAATTATATAACACAAATCACGAGTAGGAAGTGACATTTTTTTACACAACCACGTAAACATGGCCACGTAAATCACTAGCTAAAGTAAATACCATTATACTTATGTCCCGATGCAAAAGGTTGAGTACATGTCCGAAGAGTAGAGTCGTACACACTTGTCTCTCAGAATCTCTCTCACACACACACCAGTTACGTGACGCCCACTTAAGCAGACACGTATGTTACAATTTGTGCACCCGCGGGTACACGTGAGGCTGCGCATTTATTTAAGCCAGAAGGCGAACCCAAACAGTAGTTGCATTATTCCCCTCCCGCCGCCTCTTCTCTGGTCGCTGTCGCCCGGTAGCCATGGCCCGGCCGAAGGTAACAACATACGCCATACTCCGACCAGAGCGGCACTTTAATATGGAAGTTTTAGTGGTCATGCATGCATCTTTTTGTGCTAGCACTCCTATATTAGGGTTGACCGGTTGCTTCCCGCGGACATGCGGGAGCGGTGGAAGAGGAAGGAGAAGGGAAGCGGGCTGTGGAGTAACTTTTTTACCATAATTTCTTAGGAAACTGAGTGCAATGATTGAGTAGTTTTGCAAACTACTAGTACTACACCTGAAACGGTTCAAAACGTATACTCCCTTTCCAGCACGCGCTTCCCGCGTGAAACGGTCAGCATCGCCCTGGAGCGTCAGTGCCGCATTAATGCCCGGCCAGAGCGGAGGTGACCTCTCACTGGCGCCGGCTTTGAAGTGGCGTGACGGCCGAGAGAGCGCCACTTCCCGGTGCACGCGACTGCTCCGCGTCGAGACTGGCCATAGGCCCTGTTTGGATCCATGTGTTAGAGTTAGTTTGAGCTAGTTGGGGCTCAAATAGCCCTAAAGTATCCAAGCATGAGGGTTTTAATTGGAGCAAGTTGCACTGAACCCACCAAAAAAAAACTATCCCACCCAAGAGGTGCTAACTGGAGATAGTTCTCATTGGGACCACTGAAAAATCACCTTTCTCTCTCCATCAAGTGCATTTATTGTCAATCTAACCCTGTCACCCAAACACCTCTTTGGCTACAGTTACTTCAGGGTTAGTAATGAGTTAGTATAACCTCTAGCTAAGTTAGAGTATCAAACAGGAGCAATATAGGACATGCAAGTTGCTCAAAGCATACAGTCAAATTCGTACGTCAAAGGATTTTTTTCTTTTTGAAAACGGAACGTGAAAGGAATTTTTTTAGAATGCTTTTAGCATGTCGCTAACATGTGATGAGTTAACCGACCTCAATAGACGGCAAAAACGCCAGCCCGCCGCACTTTGAGAGAGACGAGGAGGGAGAAGCGATACGGGCTGCTGGATTACTAGAGATAGGTGTCGCACGGAAGCCAAGAAATATGGTGATAGCATGGGTTAACCATGTACTAGTATGATGTAACTACACTGGGCTGCCGTGTTTCATACTCTTCCAGTCCACTATGGAGATGATTGGTTGATTTTATATCGCTGAATAATATTAAATATTATGAGTGCAGACGCTCCACCACGAGGTTCCTTGCTCCTTCTCGGACGTCAGGAATCTATGTTCTTCCACTCTATTTTTTTACGTGAGCTTTGTTCATCCTTTTGCCAACATGCGAGACATCTAGCATCAAGGTGCACGTGTTATGCAAGGATCGTTCCATCTATATGAAGAACACATGGGACTGGAACTACGAGACAGACATGTACCCAGGAGTGGACGTACGAACCTGAGTAATGTAGCGCAGTAAGTGAAGTAGAAAGGCACAAATGGTATGAACATGCATGGCATATAGGGTGTGTTTGGTTGCGTTCTCGTCTCAGCATAGTTGTTCCCTCTTCATGCATGCTCAACTCAACACCCCTCTTCATGCATGCTCTCTTCATGCATGCTTCTAGTGTATTTGTGCTAAACTAGTGTGGACTCATGCACCCTCCATACACTCTACCAAACACCCAAAAGTAGGTCTAGAAGGGAACTCTTGGGCGGCATTTGTTTCTTACTACGTACTACCACTAAATGTTGTACGTGCAATGCATGGTGATGTTATGTAGTACATGCCTAAGTACTCTACTACTACTATATTAGTTGGAGGCACATATTAACTTTTATATTTGTTTATGTGTATGCCCCGAGACCTTCCAACTAGACATGTATTTCTCTCCAGGTCGCACTTTGTATCATTCATACCACTAAGTACTACTACTTGTGGTCTCTGACCCAGAAGTGGAAGAGACGCTCTACCACGCTGTTTTTTGCGCTGGGCTCTACCACGCTGTTCATGTCCCACTCCTTTTGCTGACGTGGGACATCCAGCACGTGCCGTGTTTGGCACTCTTTGTCATAAGAGTTGAAACGCTAGCATGCATCAGAAATAAAAAATAATTATAAATCAGCAGTGATACTATTTTTTTGAGAACCAATCAGCAGTGATACTATACCATGCGGTTTCCTTGCTCCTCGATATCGGAAAGAATACTTCTGTTCACCAACATGTGGGACATCAACCATCCTGGTTCACTTGCCATGCATATAGAACTCCAAGGGAGAGTCACCCCTGTCGTCGCGCCGTAGTAACAATGACTAATGAGCCGTCAAATCATAGGCCCACTTCCCACTTTGAAGTTGCTCGGATGAAGGAACCATCATGACTTTGTTGAATTCCGCTTCTTGAAGAAAACTACTGTAGCAGCAGTACTGCTAGCTACAGTAGTTACTCCAACAGAGGCCTCCTTTCGTTCATAGGATAGGAATTTTATAGGAATATGAAAATCATAGGAAGTGAGCTGACATGCATCTCAATTCCTACAGAGAAAGAGATGACATTTGATGCATAGGATAGGAATTTTTCCATTTCGTCTAGGCTAATGTACTGGTAATTTGCTCTAAAAACTATAGTAGTAACTAGTAGTACTGGTACATGCTCGTACTCAGACACAGAGACACACACTAACTACTAGTACTACTACTTCCCACATGCTGGCCAGACGCCGTCGTTCTTCTTCCCGGTTAGTCGGCGACACCCCACCGTGCTTGGATCTCCGCCGACCTCTCCACAGTAGCGCGTGCGTCCTTTTCTTTCTTGCGGCGGCGGGCCTCTCTTTTCTTGAGTGCTTTCTGACTTTTCCGCTCCCTCTGTGCGGATTTGGCCGCCTCTTGCTCTACCGCCCATTCGGCCTTGGCATCTTAAAATTCCTCCCACATAGTTGTGAGGTCGTGAGCAGCGATGAACTCGGCACGGTGGGATGCCATCGCTTGCCTACCATTTTGTGTGCGGTTGTGGGCGGCGAGGAACTCGGCGCGGCGGGATGCCATCGCTGCCTTACCGGTTAGTGTGCGGCACGGTGGCATGAATGACGCTTGGTGAGAGCTCTGGGGTGGAGTGGCCGGACAACCGTATAGTGCATTGGTTTTGTCAAGAGCTCAAGGAGAGAAGATGAAGGGAATTTGGATTTCCCTTCAATCCTGGTCATTTATTACTGATAAAATGCATTGGCGATCATCGAACTTGTCTTGACAGCTCACTTTGATCATTGTATACGAGATATGGTGATTATACGGTCACTGGCTCAATGTATAGCTCCGTATTTGTCTGGTTGACCAGTCAAATAGTCCGCATGCGCCTCATCAGCTCGTGTTCTTTATCTATCTACGCGGGCCTACCTGTCAATGGAGAAAGAAATATTGTAAAAACCAAAATTATGCATATGTGGGGAATCAAACCACGGACTCGTCGCTACAACGCACCCTCGTCAGCCAAATGAAAATGAAATACTCGCGTCAGACACTCACGCTCACGCTGTCAAAGCATGCTAATGAATGTAGGTCGCCCTCTAAATCAAAGTCCTGCTCATGGCACAACGCAAATGACGAGCCCATCACCTGCACGCCTCAGCGGTGCCTGACATTACTGTTTAGACGTTTGATGGAGGCCTACGCGAACGCAGAGCATGTATTCACCTGGCTCAACACCAACGGTCATACTCGGAGCGCCTTGCTCATGTATATCGTCCATCACAACGACAATCTATAAAACAGCCTAGCTAGAGAGGGTACTATGGTAGTATGGTACGGAGTATGTACTATCGTGAGCGACCGATCTTAGTGCCACTACACATGAGTGTGTGTCTAATCGATTCGTCCATTATTCGTAAGTTATGCATGGTTGTGGTGTCTATGGTGGTCATCGAAGGCTAGCTGGCAACAAGAGCGGTTCTCAATACGTGTCGCATATGCTTCAAAGGCTCGTCATCCATGAGTTCACACTTTACCACCACACCAGGGAGGCTCGTCATCCATGAGTTCACACTTTACCACCACGCCAGCGTCTGACCGCCCTAGCCTACTGAAACCCCTTCCATCGCTAGCACGTGCTTCCCACCTGAAACGGTCACCGTATCTCCAGAACGTCAATGCCACATTCACTGGACTTAACTGCAAGTGCAATTGGTGTGTCACTGACATGCGGGCCAGGTGCCCGTTGGGCCCACATATCCGTAACCCAACGCATCTGCAGTTAAGTCACCAAAGCAGCGTCCGCATTCACGCCCGACGAACCTACTCCGGCGCCAGTTGTCCATCCGTCTGCCGCGGCTCATTGCCATTCGCCCGCTATATAAACTTGAGCCCCAGCTCCCAGCCATAGCCAAAGACCCACACTTATTCTCCTCCGGTCCCTTCCTTCTGTCGGCACCACTCCAACCATGGCCTCCTGGTGCTCCGAAGCTCTCTTGGACATACTGTCGCAGGAGCAGACGAGGGACATCGGTGGCTCCGCTCCAGGCACGCTCCAAAGCTCTCTTCGACATACTGTCGCAGGAGCAAACGAAGGAGATCGCCGGCACCCCCCCGGCCGCCCTCTGCCGCCACAACAACGAAGCCGACGCACATGCGCGGGCGTAGCCGGCAGCGAGGAAGAGTAGTACATGGTAGGTCGCTGCCGCTCTTGTCCCAGGAAGGCCACCGCTACTCCACTCAGTCGACGCCAAGCTTGGTGGGATAAACATCGGCGACCGATTAGCCGCTTGACAGCAACATGGAGGCGGAAATCTTCAGAACCTTGTGCTCCGGAGGAGGAGGTTATCGAGGCGGATGAGGAGGAGGCAAAGGCAATGGCCGGCTTTCTCGGGTTCATGGCCGGACATGGTGGTCGGGCGCCGGCGATCGTTTAGATTAGGTTTACAGTAGGTTTTAGTATGGTTTGTGCGAAATATGTAATGAATTTCGTCCAGTTTGTAGGAAAAGTTTTCGAAATGTAATGAATTTCATTCAGTTAATTTGAAATTTGCTTTGTTTGCACGAATTTCGTTCAGTTAGTTCATATAGTTGTCGGAAGGTATGCGGGCAGCATCAGATGGCATCCATCAGTGTCCTCGGATAGATGCCGGTGTAAATTTGTTGGCTAGCGCCTAAGATGCCCTAACTATCATGCTATAATCACTAACAGTCCTCCATTATTTGGCAGGGAACAGTTATCCCTCGATCAAAATCAGATCCATGGTGTTTCACACCCCCCGCGTAAGAGTGTAAACTCTTGCTTACATAAAATTGGAGCAAGTGGACGGCACTGTAGCACGTCATATCACTCAAACTAGCCCGCCTCCTCATCATTTTGTTCTGGATTTCTATCGATCGATCGCACGAAAATGTTACGCTTCGCAAGTTCTAAAGGAAAAGGCAGCACACTTACGACTCGTATGCGTCGCACCCCCGACAGTCCAACTCACACGCCGCTCACCAGAGCGGACACGCGTTGTCTTGCAATTTCACTGACATGTGGGACTGTAATTGAATAAACCGTCGATAGCCAAAATCTAATCGCTCGGCAGGCGTCGGCTGAGAAGAGAGAAACGGGGGAGAGAGAAGAGATTGCCCGCCCGCCACGCACGGATTCCAAGAAATATATGGTGATAATGTGAGGTGGGCCATGCTGGAGTACGGACCGCTTCTGGAGCCTACTCTGACCACCCTGGCCCCTCAAGACACCACCTGCCCGCCGCATGCATGCATAGTAAGTACTAAAAAACTGGGCTATAAGCCCACTTATGTGGAGGAGAGAGAGGCATTAACAAAGTCAAGGAGTGGGCTCTGCAAGAGCCAGTCTCTACACGTGCTCCTAGGTATAAAAATAATTCAAAAAGGCATAAAAAACAATTGTGTCTAAAAAAAGAAAGGTAAAAAACATTTGAGAGCAAATAGATAGAGAGAAAGTGAGCAAAAGTTGTAACCTTATAGCCAACCTTATAGTCAACAGTATGGTAGCATTACATGATGAAGGAGGGAGTGGTGCACATGCCAAGTTCACTGGGCTGCTGTGTTTCACACTCCTCCATCGTAATAGTGGAGACAATAGCTTTCATCAAAAATAAACAATGAATACTTGTTGCTCGTCCTCTATATCGGAAAGAATACTTTCATTCGCCGACATGTGGGACATCGACCATCCTGGTCCACCTGCCATGCACAAAGTTATCCTGGTCTACCCCGGTCGTATCGCAGGCCCAACCTTTCCCACTGTAAGTTGTTCGGACGAAGGAACCATCATGACTTTGTCGAATTCTGCTTCTTCAAGAAAACTTACTGTACCCGCAATACTGCTACCACACGCAAAGACTGGACGACACTGTACATATCACTGAAACCCAATAGGCCAAACTAGCCCGCCTAGGTCATCTATTTTGGAACGGAGGGAGTACGTCTCTGCACTGCTATGATTTTGTGTTGTACATGTCTGTACTTTTGCTACGATTTTCCAACCCTATGAACCAAATGTGGCCTGAATGCATCTGTGTCAACTATTGTCTGATCGATCGCCAAGCCTACAATTTTCGGAGCTAGGGCTATTGGTCGATCGACGACGGATAAGTATAAGCGTACCACGAGCTCATCAACCCCAACGTTTCTCTTCGGTGAGTGTTTTGCAAGTACTATAGCTCGCACAGTAGCTAGCCTACTAACACCAAGAATCATCAAACAAGCCCTGCTGATATGATAAACACTTCAAACTTACATCTAAGCATGCCATATATTACATCAAAAGCTGGTGAGGATACATCTGTTTCCATAACTCGGAGAGGGTTCGCATGATTCACTATCAAAAAAAAGTAGCAAGTACCGCCGACACAAGACAGTGCACTAGCGCTAAGATGGTTTGATAACACGCATCGTTCTGGTAATTAAACACAGGGTGAGGGAGTCCTGGATTAGGGGGTGTCCGGATGGCCGGACTATCATCTTTGGCCGGACTCCTAGACTATGAAGATACAAGATTGAAGACTTCGTCCCATGTCCGGATGGGACTTTCCTTGGCATGGAAGGCAATCTTGGCAATACAGATACGTAGATCTCCTACCATTGTAACTGACTCTGTGTAACCCTAGCCCTCTCTGGTGTCTATATAAACCGGAGGGTTTTAGTCCATAGGACGAACAACAATCATACCATAGGCTAGCTTCTAGGGTTTAGCCTCTTTGATCTCGTGGTAGATCCACTCTTGTACTACCCATATCATCAATATTAATCAAGCAGGAGTAGGGTTTTACCTCCATCGAGAGGGCCCGAACCTAGGTAAAAACATCGTGTCCCTTGTCTCCTGTTACCATACGCCTAGACGCACCCGAGATCCACCGGTTTTGACACCGACATTGGTGCTTTCATTGAGAGTTCCTCCATGCTTTCGCCGTCAGGAAGGATGCCTCATCCTGTCTTTAAAGACGGCACCACTGCTAAAGGAGCTTTGGCCACCGGCCAAACTCTCCGGCTAGGCAGTTTTCTTATGACCGCCTGTTCGGCCGCCGCGCCGACGATGACTTCTCGGGTCATCGAAAGCAATCTTCACGTTAACTCGGAACTTGCTGAGCAGCTAGATCTGATGGAGCTCTCCTCCTTAAACGAGCTCTTGGATCGCATCGCCGCCCTGGGAGTCGCTACAGACTAAGATCAGATTGGGCCTAAAACCGATCTGAGAGAGATCAACTCTCCCCAGGCTACCCACCACGTTGCTGTGGTGGAGGAACAGTGCGGCGACCCTTCTTCTATATTAAGGACTAGCTATGACCGGATTCCCGACCCCTCCATGCCGGATTCCCGCAGAGGGACGGACGTCGATCAAGTCCTGAACCTAAAGTCATGCAGCGGGCTGGACTCATTGGACAATATCCAAAAACCCAAGCTTCCAAGTTCGGAAACTTTTCGGCCCTTGAGTCTTAGATTGGACGGGGTTCCGAATTTAATTCCACTCGCCCACCCAAACATAAGCAATCTATCCCGAATCCGGCAAGAGCCTGCTGAAACAGTACACCATTACTGGGCCAGATTCCTCCTGGTTATGGACAGGATAAAGGACTGCCGCGAGGAAGACACAATTTCACTTTTCTGCAATAATTGCACGGACAAGGGAATCCTAAACGCCATAAGTTGTCGTGAAATTACATGCTTTGCTGACTTGGCGTCCATAGTACGAAAGTACTGTGCGATGGAGAGCGCCTGGAAAACCGAAACCAAATTTTGGGATAATCTAGCTCCGAATACAACCCTAGTCCGAAATAAAAGGGTGCATCATCACCAGGCACCTGGGTTAAATACCAAAAAGGAAACCCCCCCTAAAGGGCACAGAACCGTACTAGAGGGTTGGCTCAATGGACCCTGCAAAATTCATAGTACAGAGGGCGCCACTCCAACTCATAGCCTTCGAGCATGTTGGATACTACGGCAGGTGGCCAAAAGTGGCGAAGAGCTTCTAGCTCCAGAGAACCAGCCCAGCAACACCAGTACGGTATTAACATCCTTCGAGACTTTCGCATCAAATAATATGCGGAAACGAACACTCCGCAGCCTTGCCAAAGTCTACCAAGTAGCAACAATAAACCCATGGAGTGACACGGCTATTACCTTTAATGCCAGTGACGAACCTAAATTCCGAACAGCCCGAGCACCAGATGCATTGGTCCTCAGTCCAATAGTGGACGGCTTTCGCCTTACTAAGGTACTCATGGACGGCGGCAGCGGATTAAACCTCATTTATGAGGAAACCCTTCGAAAAATGGAAATAAACTGGAGCCGCATTGAGCGAAGCAGCACAACCTTTAGAGGAATAATCCCTAGTCGGGAAGCATGCTGCATAGGAAAAATCACACTGGATGTGGTGTTCGGCTCGCCGGACAATTACAGGTCCGAGGAGGTCACGTTCCAAGTGGACCTGTTCAGCGCAGATATCACACTTTATTAGGGCGAGAGGCATTCACAATTTTTCAAGCTATACCCCATTACGGGTACATGAAGCTCAAAATGCCCGGGCCCAACGGAATCATCACTCTTCCCAGTGATCCGGACATAGCACTCCGCGCCGAAAATAAGACAGCTGCACTAGCCCTCGAGGCACTATCCGAAGTCCTAGCGGCCGAGGAACTCACTGCGCTGCGCTCCATGGTGAACAGGGACGATGTGATACTCGATAAGAGATCCAAGTCCACCTCTTTTAAGCCAGCGGACGAAATTGTCAAATTCCAAGTCCATCCAACGGACCCTACAAAGACTGCCTCCATTGGGGCACAGTTAAACCCTGATGTAGACGCCGCACTACGAGAATTCCTACGGGAAAATTGGGACATTTTTCCTGGCACCCTTCAGACATGCCAGGAATCCCACGCCGGCTGGCCGAGCACATCCTAAATATCCTAAAAGGATTCAAGCCAGTCAAACAGGCTCTTCAACGATTTTCCGAACCCAAGAGACCGGCAATGGGAGAGGAGCTAGCCAAACTATTGGAAGCCGGATTCATCAGAGATATAAAACATCCGGACTGGCTAGCGAACCTGGTGATGGTACCTGTCGGTGTCAAAACCGGTGGATCTCGGGTAGGGGGTCCCGAATTGTGCGTCTAGGCGGATGGTAACAGGAGACAAGGGACACGATGTTTTTACCCAGGTTCGGGCCCTCTCGACGGAGGTAAAACCCTACTCCTGCTTGATTGATATTGATGATATGGGTAGTACAAGAGTGGATCTACCACGAGATCAAGGAGGCTAAACCCTAGAAGCTAGCCTATGGTATTGATTGTTGTTGTGTCCTACGGACTAAAACCCTCCAGTTTATATAGACACCGGAGAGGGGCTAGGGTTACATAGAGTCGGTTACAATGGTAGGAGATCTACATATCCGTATCGCCAAGCTTTCCTTCCACGCCAAGGAAAGTCCCATCCGGACATGGGACGAAGTCTTCAATCTTGTATCTTCATAGTCTTGGAGTCCGGCCGATGATGATAGTTCGGCTATCCGGACACCCCCTAGTCCGGGACTCCCTCAGTAGCCCCCGAACTAGGCTTCAATGATGATGAGTCCGGCGCGTATATTGTCTTCGGTGTTGCAAGGCGGGTTCTCCTCCAAATTCCATGTGCTTGCCGAATAGTGTCCGGCTTCTTTATAAATGTTGCGCTCCTTGGCTTCCACGCCCAATAATGGCCCTCTTCCACATGTCGTATGAATGCGAAATGCCAGGGTATTTTTACGTTTTACCCCCAAGCTGCGCGAATAAGCTGCCTATAAGAGAGGCAAGAATCTAGATCCAAATCACACCATCCTCCTTCCGCGAGTACTCATCGGAGCGCTTCTGACAAAAATCCACTCCATCATGGACCGTCGACGCGGCTCCACCTCTCGCGCTCCCAGCCCTCAGCCAGGAGATTGGAGGAGATGTTCAGTCCCGCACAGCGAGCTGGTGACGCTCTAAGCGGAGGGATACCTTCCTCCGTCCTTCATGGTCCCGGTTCGAGCCGGACTGGCCACCTACAAGGTGGAAAAAAGGCGGAGAACACCCCCAATCCCTCCAAAGGAGAGCGGGTGTGCTTCGTCCCTTATCTAATAAGGGGGCTCGGATTTCCCATACATTCGTTTCTCCGGGGGCTCTTGGAGTTCTATGGACTCCAGCTTCATCACCTTACGCCCGCCTCCATTTTGCATATTGCGTGTTTCGTAGCTCTTTGCGAGCTGTTCTTGGGCATTGAGCCCCATTTTGCGCTGTGGAAGAGATTGTTTTGCCTCGTACCCCGTTCTCACGAGGGGTCGATATATCAAGTGGGCGGAGCCGAAATATGGCGCATCGCCGGAAACGGATATCTATCCGGAACCCCGAAGAAGGCGTTAGAAGACTGGCCTTCAGAATGGTTTTATATGGAAGACGCTCCACTGCCGGAACCAGTTCAGATCGGCCTCCCGGAGTTCATCAACGCTCCTCTGAAGAAACGCCTGAGTTGGCGCCCGCGGAGCCTTCAACGGGAAGATGACAGGAGCGTCCATTATCTGATGGGCCGGATAAGGTTGCTGGCTCATTCCGGATTGACCATGATTGGAGTCATGGCCACGTGCATTATGCGAGGGGTGCAGCCGCTCCAATATAGGGGGCACCCAACGGGGAGAATGACGCCACCCGTCATGGCCGCAAGGGGCTGGGATCGGCCGCCGATCTGGTGAAGATCTTGTCCGGCTTGTACAAGGGGGAGAAGGAGGACTTCCTCCACACGAGTCCATTGAATGGATTCTCCATGAATAACCCTCGGAGCTGGGTAAGCAGACGTTTATCTATCCGATCCGCGCTTTCAAAGTTAAGTGTCTTACTTTATGATTTCGATGCAGGAACTGCGCCGGGATGTGGAGGGCATACACAGTCCGACTCCACAACCCGAGGATCCGGAAAGATCCCTTGATCCGGCCTCCGGAGAGGATCCGAACATAGAGGTGGAGCTGATTGACGGGGTTTTCCACCAACTTAGCATGGACAATGCTCTAGTCACCATTACGGCTGACTACCCCGGTTTATCTCCGGCTTCCCAGGTAACTATGACCGGAGTCCTGACACCATTACTTCGTCCATGCTTATTTCTGACCACCGTATACCAACGGTGTCTCGCAGGAGGTGCCTTCAAGGCGGGAAGCCGATCCCGCGGCAGCTGACCAACAAGGGTCAGTTCGGCCCAGCAGGCGGAAGAGGGGTGCGGCGCGAATCGAAACGTCGCCGCAACGGTATGGCACGCCACCGTTTTTAAGGGAAAGATTCCTGGGAGGTATATTAATGCTCATGACTTTTTCAGGAGAAAGAGCGCTCGCCGGACTGTGCCCGGAGAGGTTGCCAACCAAGCCTCCGCCAGCCAGGCTCAAACACCTGGTTCGGAGGGGGAGGCGAGTGCAAGGCGCGAGCCAGATGCTCCTCCAACGGAGGATGCCGACAGGCTATCTGCCACCAGGTCTGAGGTGGAGAGTGCCATGAATCATAGGCGCCGCCGGACAGTTCTTCGTGACGTGTGTTTCTCCCCAGAGGCGTTGAATGCCTTTAATGCAGGAGACGCGCACCTCCGTGCCGCTCAAGATGGTTTAACCAGAGCCACGGAGCAGTATGTGAAAGACATACGGGTAAGGAAATTTAATAGTTATATATGCCAGTAGCCCCCGAGACTTAAAGTAGTTAGAGTAACTGATTTAAGGATCGATATGCAGGATCTTATGGAGAAGAATACCCAATTGTCCCAGGTGCTTCAAGAGTGCAAGGCCCAACTTGAGGCCGCACTAGCCGCCGCAGGAGGAGACACAGAGACCCACTCTGGTAACACATATTTCAAAAAGATAAGCGGTTTATGGCGTGTGGCATGCGTATAAGTCTGACAATAATATTGTAGAGGGCGCCGGACTAGATCCGGACAAGCAACATCTGCTACGCTAGCTGAAGGCTAGCGAAAAGGTGCTTATGAGGGTGCAGCACGAGAGAAACAAACTCCAAGATGCCAATACCCAGCTGGGCGAAGAACTAAAAGATGTTCGGGTCTAGCTGTCTGACTCCGTAAAGGAGAATCGTCGGCTTCGTCGCGGCATCTATAGTAAGTGCTTGAGCAAACTCTTTTGAAAAGAAGAGTTCGGCAAGGCAGTCGATTGACAGAAATGTGTCTGTAGGTGTGCTCACGGGTCGCCCTGCGGAGGAAATGCCCAGTTCAACGGGTGACCAACTTCCCGAGCTGGTGCAACTGCACGAACGTGTTCGGCAGGCGATGAGTGGCGTCACCCAGGTCTTATGGCCGTCTGTCTCCCTACCCGAGGGTCTTGGAGGGCTTGCGGAGAAGCTTCAGGGAGCACGACAGCGCTTCCGTCTATGGAAGATATCGGCCTGCCATCAGGGCGCCCGGGAGGCCTGGGCCATGGTGAAGACGCGGTACACGAAGGCTGATCCGAACCACATGGCCGAGGTCGGACCTGTGGGGCCCGATGGGAAGGAGATTCCTGTGAGCTTAATGTACGACCAAGTAGAGTTGGCCGCTAAATATTCCCAATGGGACTGTAAACTAGACAGCCTGTTAGATGGGATTGAAGAGGAGTACAATCAGTCAATTTGACGATGTAATCTAAAATGACATGTAAAATGCCTTCTAGCCGGATTGTAGATCGTTTGTCTTTGCGGACCTTTTCGCTTCAACCTCGGGACCCTAGAGTCCGGAGTGTGTCCGAATACCCTCACGGTTATGAAAAAACCGGGGCATGCATGGAGACCAGGCGTAGGGGTCATTAGTGCTTTATCAGATAAGTGCCCAACTAGTTATGTTATATTACATGGTTAGTAAGAAACATCTTCCAGGTAGAATAGTTCCGTTAGGGGTTCCTTTCCCTGGGAGGCATGCCCTAAAGTGCATGTCCGGACTGCGAAAAGAGCAGAAAAGCATCTGGGGGTAGATAAATAGATAAATAAGAAATCATCTTTCAAGTCACCGACCGAATATTCCCTTAGGAACGCTAGCTTTCGGCTTCACCCAGTCTGAGGTACACATCCGGCTGACCCGGCAGTAATAATCGCAGAGGTGCTCCCTTTACCTCCTAGCCGAACAATCGGGAATGTAGGGGTAAGCACAGGAGCCAGCCAACCCAGCTTGGCCAAAACTTAAGTCATATCGATGCATATAATGGTGAATAAAAGGTACATGCGGAAGTTTGACACATGTGTTGGGTATAAAGCCCGTATAAATAAGCTTCTGTTAAAGAAGCCCCCAGGTATAATGAGTGCGAGTAGCACGTCAAATGTGTGCGAACAATGCGCAGATCAGCCCTCAAAGGCTCTATGAAAAAGGGAGGAGAAAAGAGAGAAACAAAAGACAACTGAAGTATAAGATGTGGACGGAGGAAGGATACGAACTCTGAGTCAGGCGCTAGGCGTAGAATCTTCGGAGGCGGGCTGCGTTCCATGGGTTCGGCTTGAGTCGGTTGTCCGATGCGTTTTGCAGATGGTATGCTTCGCCTGCCAGGACTTGGTCGATGATGAAGGGACCTTCCCATTTGGGCTTGAGTTTGTCCTTTTCCTTGTCCGACGGGCGTAGAACTAGTTCACCAACATTGTAAGTTTTGGCCCGTACCTCTCTGCTTTGATATCTTCGAGCCTGCTGCTGATAGAATGCGGAACGAGCTTTCGCCACGTCGCGCTCCTCTTCTAGGGCGTCCAAACTGTCTTGCCGATCCAACTCGGCCTCTTTTTCCTCGTACATGCGCACGCGAGGTGAGTCATGAATTATATCGCAGGGCAAAACTGCCTCTACGCCATATACCATAAAAATGGTGTGAATCTGGTAGTACGGTTTGGCGTGGTCCGCAGCCCCCAGAGTACGGAGTCGAGCTCCTCTACCTAGTGTGTGTTAGATTCCGTGAGGGACCGCACTAACCTGGGTTTGATGCTGCTCATGATTAGACCATTTGCTCGTTCAACTTGACCGTTAGTTTGAGGGTGATAGACTGAAGCGTAGTCGAGCTTGATGCCCATATTTTTGCACCAGAGTTTAACCTCGTCGGCCGTGAAGTTCGTGCCGTTATCGGCGATGATGCTGTGGGGGACGCCATAACGGTGTACTACCCCGGATATGAAGTCTATCACAGGTCCGGATTCGGCCGTTTTAAATGGCTTGGCCTCTATCCATTTGGTGAATTTGTCCACCATGACCAATAGGTACTTTTGCTTGTGGGTTCCCCCTTTTGAGGGGTCCAACCAAGTCAAGCCCCCAGACCGCAAACAGCCAGGTGATGGGTATAGTTTTGAGGGCGGTGGGTGGCATGTGGCTTTGATTAGCAAAAAGCTGGCACCCGACGCATCGTTGGACTAAGTCCTGAGCATCTGCCCCGGCCGTCGGCCAATAAAATCCTGCACGGAAGGCCTTGCTTACAAGGGCCCGGGCTGCGGCGTGGTGCCCGCCGAGTCCGGCGTGAATTTCAGCCAGCAGATTTCGCCCTTCCTCTTCGGAGATGCACCTTTGAAGTACTCAGGTTGTGCTTTTCTTATAAAGCTCTCCCTCATGGACCTTGTAGGCTTTAGATCGCCGTACTATGCAGCGGGGCTCATTTTGGTCTTCGGGGAGTTCCTGCCTAATTAAGTAGGCTAGGAATGGTTCCGTCCACGGGGCAATGACTACCATTATTTCGTGGGCTGAAGGTGTTATTTCATTGGCTGAGCCACCGGTTGTGTCAGAATGTTCGGCGTTGGGCGATGCGGTTGGTTCCGGATTGTTATTTCCGAACTCCTCTTCCCATACTACGGATGGCTTAAAAAGCCGCTCCAGGAAGATGTTTGGAGGGACGGCGTCGCGCTTTGCGCTGATGCGTGCCAACACGTCGGCCGCCTGGTTATTATCCCGGGCTACATGGTGGAATTCGAGACCTTCGAACCGAGCTGACATTTTTAAGACGGCGTTACGGTAGGCTGCCATTTTCGGATCCTTGGCATCAAAGTCTCCATTTACTTGGGATATTACGAGGTTTGAATCCCCGCGAACCTCTAGGCGTTGAATGCCCATGGAGATTGCCATCCGGAGACCATGTAGAAGGGCCTCGTATTCGGCTGCGTTGTTGGAGTCCGTGTACATTATTTGAAGTACGTATTGGATTGTATCTCCGGTTGGGGACGTCAAGACGACGCCAGCCCTCAAGCCGGCCAACATTTTAGAGCCGTCGAAGTGCATGATCCAATTGGAGTATGCGCCGTACTCTTTAGGGAGTTGGGCTTCAGTCCATTCAGCGATGAAGTCTGCCAAAACTTGCGACTTTATAGCTCGCCGTGGTTTGTAGGTTATGTTGAATGGTAAGAGCTCGATGGCCCATTTTGTAATCCTGCCCATCGCGTCGCGGTTGTTTATAATGTCGTTGAGAGGTACTTCGGAGGCCACTGTTACCGAACACTCTTGAAAGTAGTGTCGCAGCTTCCGGGATGCCATGAACACCGCGTACGCTATCTTTTGATAATGTGGGTACCGGGACTTGCATGGAGTTAAGACAGTGGATACGTAGTACACTGGTTTTTTAAGAGGGAATTTGTGCCCTTCTGTTTCTCGTTCGACGACGAGCACCGCTCTTACAACTTGATGTGTTGCCGCGATATATAACAACATTGGTTCGCCCAAGTTGGGCGCGGCCAGGACCGGATTTGTTGCCAATATGGCTTTTATTTCTTCGAGTCCGGCCGTGGCAGCATCCGTCCATTCGAAGTGTTCGGTGCGCCCGAGGAGGCGATAGAGGGGCACTGACTTTTCTCCCAAACGGGAGATGAAGCGGCTTAGAGCCGCCACGCATCTAGTCAATTTTTGTATTTGTTTGAGGTCTTTTGGGATATCCAACTGTGACAGAGCTCGGATCTTGGCTGGGTTTGCTTCAATTCGTCTACCGGATACAATGAAGCCCAAGAGCTTTCCGGCTGGTACGCCAAAAACGCATTTTTCCGGGTTGACCTTAATGTCATATGCTCGGAGGTTGTCGAATGTGAGCCTCAAATCGTCTACTAGAGTTTCGACGTGTTTGGTCTTGACGACCACATCGTCTACGTATGCCTCCACTGTTTTGCAGATCTGGGTAGCCAGACATGTCTGAATCATGCGCTGATATGTTGCGCCGGCATTTTTGAGTCCGAAGGGCATTGTGTTGAAGCAGAATGGTCCGTATGGAGTAATGAATGCCGTTGCGGCCTGGTCTGTTTCCGCCATCTTCATTTGATGGTAGCTAGAGTATGCGTCGAGGAAGCACAATGAATCGTGCCCTGCGGTAGCATCGATGATTTGATCGATGCGGGGAAGGGGGAAAGGATCCTTTGGACAAGCCTTGTTAAGGTCTTTAAAATCGACACACAGGCGCCAGGATTTGTCCTTTTTTGGTACCATTACCAGGTTCGCTAGCCAGTCCGGATGTTTTATATCTCTGATGAATCTGGCTTTTAATTGTTTGGCTAGCTCCTCTCCCATTGCCTATCTTTTGGGTTCGGAAAATCGCCGAAGAGCCTGTTTGACTGGCTTGAATCCTTTTAGGATGTTTAGGCTGTGTTCTGCTAGCCTGCGTGGGATTCCTGGCATATCTGAAGGGTGCCAGGCAAAGATGTCCCAATTTTCCTGAAGGAATTCTCATAGTGCAGCGTCTACATCAGGGTTTAATTGTGCCCCAATGGCGTCCATATTTGCGGGGTCCGTTGGATGGACTTGGAATTTGACTATTTCGTCCGCTGGTTTAAAAGAGGTGGACTTGGATCTCTTATCGAGTATCACATCGTCCCTGTTCACCATGGAGCGCAGCATAGTGAGTTCCTCTGCCGCTAGGGCTTCGGATAGTGCCTCTAGGGCTAGTGCGGCTATCTTGTTTTCGGCGCGGAGTGCTATGTCCGGATCACTGACAAGAGTGATGATTCCATTGGGCCCGGGCATTTTAAGCTTCATGTACCCGTAATGGGGTATGGCTTGGAAAATTGTGAATGCCTCTCGCCCTAATAAAGCGTGATATCCGCTGCTGAACGGGGCCACTTGGAACGTGACCTCCTCGGACCTGTAATTGTCCAGCGAGCCGAACACCACATCAAGTGTAATTTTTCCTGTGCAGCGTGCTTCCCGACTAGGGATTATTCCTCTAAAGGTTGTGCTGCTTCGCTCAATGCGGCTCCAGTCTATTTCCATTTTTCGAAGGGTTTCCTCGTAGATGAGGTTTAATCCGCTGCCGCCATCCCTGAGTACCTTGGTAATACAAAAGCCGTCCACTATTGGACTGAGGACCAATGCGGCTGGTGCTCGGGCTGTTCGGAATTAAGGTTCGTCGCTGGCATTGAAGGTGATAGCCGTGTCGCTCCATGGATTTGTTGTTGCTACTTGGTAGACTTCGGCGAGGCTGCGAATTGTTCGTTTCCGCATATTATTTGATGCGAAAGTCTCAAAGACTGTTAATCCCGTACTGGTACTGTTGGGCTGGTTCTCCGGGGCTAGAAGCTCTTCGCCACTTTTGGCCACCTGCCGTAGTATCCAACATGCTCGAAGGCTATGTGTTGGAGTGGCGCCCTCTGTACTATGGATTTTACTAGGTCCGCTGAGCCATCCCTCCAGTACGGTCCCGTGCCCTTTATGGGGTTTTTTCTTTTTGGTTTTTGTCCTGGGTGCCTGAGCATGGTGCACCCTTTTGTTTCGGACTAGGGTTGTGTTCGAGCCGGATTGTCCCAAAACTTAGTTTCGGTTTTCCAGGTACTCTCCATCGCACAGTACTTTCGTACTATGGATGCCAGGTCAGCGAAGCGTGTAATTTCGCGGCGACTTATGGCGTTCGTGATTCCCTTGTCCATGCAATTGTTGCAGAAAATTGAGATTGCGCTTTCCTCACGGCAGTCCTTTATCCTGTCCATAACCAGGAGGAATCTGGCCCAGTAATGATGTACTGTCTCCGTGGGCTCTTGCCAGATTAAAGATAGATCGCTTATTTTTGGGTGGGCAGGTGGAATTAAGTCCGGGACCTTGCCCAACTTGAGGCTCAAGGGCCGAGAAGTTTTCGAATTTGGAAGCTTGGATTGCTGGACGTTGTCCAACGAATCTAGTCCGCTGCCTGACTTTAGGTTCCGTACTTGATTGACGTCCGTCCCTCCACGGGAATCCGGCATGGAGGGATCAGGAGTCCGGACATAACTAGTCTTTAATACAGAAGAAGAGTCGCCGCGTTGTTCCTCTACCACCGCAACATGGTGGGTAACCTGGGGAGAGTTAATCTCTCTCAGATCGATTTTAAGCCCAATCTGATCGTAGTCTGTAGCGACTCCTAGGGCGGCGATGCGATCCAAAAGCTCATTTACGGAAGAGAGCTCCATCGGATCTAGCTGCTCGGTGAATTCCGAGTTGACGTGAAGATTGCTTTTGATGACCCGAGAGGTTATCATCGAAGCGGCGGCCGAACAGGCGGTCATAAGAAAACCACCTAGACGGATAGTTTGGCCGGCGGCCAAAGCTCCTTTGGCAATGGTACCATCTTTAAAGACGGGAAGAGGAATCCTTCCTGATCGTGACAGCACAGAGGAACTCTCAATGAAAGCACCAATGTCGGTGTCAAAACCGGCAGATCTCGGGTAGGGGGTCCCGAACTGTGCATCTAGGCGGATGGTAACAGGAGACAAGGGACACAATGTTTTTACCCAGGTTCAGGCCCTCTCGACGGAGGTAAAACCCTACTCCTGCTTGATTGATATTGATGATATGGGTAGTACAAGAGTGGATCTACCACGAGATCAAGGAGGCTAAACCCTAGAAGCTAGCCTATGGTATTGATTGTTGTTGTGTCCTACGGACTAAAACCCTCCGGTTTATATAGACACTGGAGAGGGGCTAGGGTTACACAGAGTCGGTTACAATGGTAGGAGATCTAGATATCCGTATCGCCAAGCTTGCCTTCCACGCCAAGGAAAGTCCCATCCGGACACGGGATGAAGTCTTCAATCTTGTATATTCATAGTCTTGGAGTCCGGCCGATGATGATAGTTTGGCTATCCGGACACCCCCTAGTCCGGGACTCCCTCAGTACCAAAGAAGGATAAATCCTGGCGCCTATGTGTCGACTTCAAGGACCTTAACAAGGCTTGCCCAAAGGACCCCTTCCCCCTCCCCCGCATCGATCAAATTATCGACGCTACCGCAGGACACGATTCATTGTGCTTCCTCGACGCATACTCTGGCTACCACCAAATTAAGATGGCAGAGCCAGACCAAGCCGCAACGGCATTCATCACTCCATACGGCCCATTCTGCTTCAACACAATGCCCTTCGGGCTCAAAAACACCGGCACAACATAACAGCGCATGATTCAGACATGTCTGGCAAACCAGATCGGTAAAACAGTGGAGGCATACGTAGATGATGTGGTCATCAAATCCAAGCATGTCAAAACTCTAGTAGACGATTTGAGGCTCACAATTCGACAATCTCCGAACATACGACATTAAGCTGAATCCGGAAAAATGCGTCTTCGGCGTACTAGCCGGAAAGCTCTTGGGCTTCATTGTATCCGCTAGAGGAATTGAAGCAAAGCCAGACAAGATCCGAGCTCTGTCACAATTGGATATCCCAAAAGACCTCAAACAAAAACAAAAATTGACTGGATGCATGGCGGCTCTAAGCCGCTTTATCTCCCATTTGGGAGAAAAGGCATTACCCCTTTATCGCCTCCTCCGGTGCACCGAACACTTCGAGTGGACGGATGCCGCCATGGCCGGACTCGAAGAAATAAAAGTCATATTGGCAACAAATCCGGTCCTGGCCGCGCCCAACATGGGCGAACCAATGTTATTATATATCGCGGCAACACATCAAGTTGTAAGCGCGGTGCTCGTCGTCGAACGAGAAATGTACGAACACAAGTTCCCCTTTCAAAAACCAGTTTACTACGTGTCCACTGTCCTAACTCCATGCAAGTCCAGGTATCCACATTATCAAAAGATAGCGTACGCGGTGTTCATGGCATCCCGGAAGCTGCGACACTACTTTCAAGAGTGTTCGATCACAGTAGCCTCCGAAGTACCTCTTAATGACATTATAAACAACTGCGACGCGATTGGCCGGATTGCAAAATGGGCCATTGAGCTCCTCCCATTCGACATAACCTACAAGCCACGGCGAGCCATCAAGTCGCAAGTTTGGGCCGACTTCGTCGCCGAATGGACTGAAGCTGAACTCCCTAAAGAGTACGGCGCATATTCCAATTGGATCATGCAATTCGACGGCTCCAAAATGTTGGCCGGCCTGGGGGTTGGCGTCGTCCTGACGTCCCCAACCGGAGACACAGTTCAATACGTACTCTAGATAATGTACACGGACTCCAACAACGCAGCCGAATACAAGGCCCTTCTACATGGCCTCCGGATGGCGGTCTCCATGGGCATTAAACGCCTAGAGGTGCGTGGGGATTCGAACCTCGCGATATCCCAAATAAATGGAGACTTCGATGCCAAGGGTCCGAAAATGGCAGCTTACCGTAACGTCGTCCTATAAATGTTAGCTCGGTTTGAAGGGCTTGAATTTCACCTTATAGCCCGGGATAATAACCAGGCGGCGGACGTATTGGCACGCATTGGCGCAAAGCGCGATGCCGTCCCTCCCAATATCTTCCTAGAGCGGCTGTTCAAGCCATCCATACTATGGGAAGGGGAGTCCAGAAACAACAATCCGGACCCAACCGCACCACCCAACACCGAACATTCCGACACAATCGGTGGTTCTGCAAATGAAATAACACATTCAGCCCACGAAATAATGGCAGTCATTGCCTCGTGGACGGAACCATTCCTAGCCTACTTAACTAGGCAGGAACTTCCCGAGGACCAAAACGAGGCCCGCTGCATAGTACGGCGATCTAAAGCCTATAAGGTCCATGAGGGAGAGCTTTATAAGAAAAGCACAACCGGAGTCCTTCAAAGGTGTATCTCCGAAGAGGAAGGGCGAAATCTTTTGGCTGAAATTCATGCCGGACTCAGCGGGCACCACGCATCAGCCCGGGCCCTTGTAGGCAAGGCCTTCCGTACAGGATTGCCTTCCGTAGAGGATTTTATTGGCCAACGGCCCGGGCAGATGCTCAGGACTTAGTCCAATGATGCGGCGGTTGCCAGCTCTTTGCTAATCAAAGCCACATGCCACCCACCGCCCTCAAAACTATACCCATCACCTGGCCGTTCACGCTCTGGGGGCTTGACATGGTTGGACCCCTTAAAGGAGGAACCCACAAGCAAAAATACCTATTGGTCATGGTGGATAAATTCACCAAATGGATAGAGGCCAAGCCAGTTAAGACGGCCGAATCCGGACCCGTGATAGACTTCATATCAGGGGTAGTACACCATTACGGCGTCCCCCGTAGCATCATCACTGATAATGGCACGAACTTCACGGCCGACGAGGTTAAACTCTGGTGCAAAAACATGGGCATCAAGCTCGACTACGCTTCAGTCTATCACCCTCAAACTAACGGTCAAGTCGAGCGAGCAAATGTCCTAATCATGAGCGGCATTAAACCCAGACTAGTGCGGTCCCTCAAGGAATCTAACACGCACTGGGTAGAGGAGCTCGACTCCCTACTCTGGGGGCTGCAGACCATGCCGAATCGCACTACCGGATTCACACCATTTTTATGGTGTATGGCGCAGAGGCAGTTTTGCCCTGCGACATAATTCATGACTCACCTCGCGTGCGCATGTACGAAGAAAGAGAAGCCGAGCTGGATCGGTAGGATAGTTTGGACACCTTAGAGGAGGAGCGCGACGTGGCAAAAGCTCGTTCCGCATTCTATCAACAGCAGGCTCGAAGATATCAAAGCAGAGAAGTACGGGCCAAAACTTACAATGTTGGCGAACTAGTTCTACGCCTGCCGGACAAGAAAAAGGACAAACTCAAGCCCAAATGGGAAGGTCCCTTAATCATCGACCAAGTCCTGACTGGTGGAGCGTACCATCTGTGAAATGCATCGGATAACCGACTCGAGCCGAACCCATGGAACACAGCCCGTCTCCGAAGATTCTACGCGTAGCGCCGGACTCTGAGTTCGTCTCCTTCCTCCGTCTACTTTTTTATACTTTCGCTGTATTTTATTTCTCTCCTTCTCCCTCCTTTTTTCTTAAAGCCTTTGGAGGCTCGTCTGCGCATTATTCACACACACTTGACGTGCTACTCGCGCTCATTATACCTCACGGCTTCTTTAACAGAAGCTTATTTATACGGGCTTTATGCCCAACACATGTGTCACACTTCCGCATGTACCTTTTATTCACCATTATATGCATCGATATGACTTAAGTTTTGGCCAAGCTGGGTTGCCTGGCTCCTGTGCTTACCCCTATGTTCCCGATAGTTCGGCTAGGTGGTAAAGGGAGCACCTCTGCGATTGTTACCGCCGGGTCAGCCGGACGTGTACCTCAGACTGGGTGAAGCCGAAAGCTAGCATTCTTAAGGGAATATTCGGTCGGTGAACTAAAAGACGAATTCTTACTTATTCATTTATCTGCCCCCAGATGTTTTTCTGCTTTTTTCGCAGTCTGGACATGCACTTTAGGGCATGCCTCCCAGGGAAAGGAACCCCTAATGGAACTATTCTCCCTGGAAGATGTTTCTTACTAACCATGTAATATAACATAACTAGTTGGGCACTTGTCTGATAAAGCACTCATGACCCCTATGCCTGGTCTCCACGCATGCCCCGGTTCGTACATAACCGCGTGGGTATTCGGACACACTCCGGACTGTCGGGTCCCGAGGTTGAAGCGAAAAGGTCCGCTATGACAAACGATCTACAATCCGGCTAGAAGGCATTTTACATGTCATTTTAAATTACATAGTCAAATTAACTGATTGTATTCCTCTTCAATACCATCTAATAGGCTATCTAGTTTACAGTCCCGCTGGGAATACTTTGCGGCCAACTCTACTTGGCCATACACTAAGCTCACAGGGATCTCCTTCCCATTGGGCCCCACAGGTCCGACCTCGGCCATGTGGTTTGGGTCAGGCTTCGTGCACCGCATCTTCACCATGGCCCAGGCCTCCCTGGCGCCTTGACGGCAGGCCGATATCTTCCATAGACGGAAGCGCCGCCGTGCTCCCTGAAGCTTCTCTGCAAGCTCTCCAAGGCCTTCGGGTAGGGAGATGGATGGCCACAAGGCCTGGGCGACGCCTCTCATCACCTGCCGAACTCGTTCATGCAGTTGCAGCAGCTCGAGAAGTAGGTCACCCATTGAACCAGGCATTTCCTCTACAGGACGACCTGTGAGCATACCTACACACATATTTTTGTTAGTCGACTTCCTCGCCGAACTCTTCTTTTCATAAGTTCGCTCAAGCACTTACTATAAATGCCGCGACGAAGCCGCCGATTCTCCTTAACAGAGTTAGACAGTTGGGCTCGAACATCCTTCAGTTCCTCACCCAGCTGGGTGTTGGAATCTTGGAGATTATTTTTCTCTTGCCGCACCCTTGTAAGCACATTCTCGCTGGCTTTTAACCGGCGCAGGAGCTGTTGCTTGTCCGGATCTACCCCGGCGCAATCTGCAATGTTATTGTCAGACTTATACACACGCTGCACTTCGCAAACTACTTCTCTTTTAAAGTGTATATTACCAGAGGGGGTCTCTGTTGCTTCCCCTGTCGCGGCTAGTGCAGCCTCAAGTTGGGCCTTGCACTCTTGAAGCTCCTAGGACAGTTGGTTATTCTTTTCTATAAGATCCTGCATAACAAATGATCCTTAAATCAGTTATTCTAACTATTTTAAGTCTTGGGGGCTACTAGCATATATAACTGTCAAAATCCCTCACCCGTATGTCTTTTACATACTGCTCCAGGGCTCTGGCTAGACCATCTTGAGCGGCACGGAGGTGCGCATCTCCCGAATTAAAGGCATTCAGTGCCTCTTGGGAGAAACATGCGTCACGAAGAATTATCCGGCGGCGCCTATGATTCATGGCGCTCTCCACCTCAGATTTGGTGGCGGACAATCTGTCGCCATCCTTCGTTGGAAGAGCATCCGACGCACGCCTTGTGTTCACCTCCCCTTCCGGACCTGGCTTTGGAACCTGGCTGGCGGAGGCTCGATTGGCAACCTCTCCGGACACAGTCCGGCGAGCGCTCTTTTTCCTGAAAAAAGCACTAGCGTTAGTATGCCTTCCAGGAATCTTTCCTTGAAACACGGTGGCGCGCCATACCTTTGTGGCGACATCTCGATCCGCACCGCACTTCTTTTCTGCCTGCTGGACCGAGCTGCCCCTTGTTGGCCATCCGCCGTGGGCTCGGCTTCCCGCCTCAAAGGCACCTCCCACGGAACACCATTGGTATGCGGTGATCAGAAATAAGCACGGATGGGTCATGGTATCAGGACTTCGGTCACAGTTACCTGGGAAGCTGGAAATATTCCGGGGTAGTCGGCCGTAATGGCGACCAAAGCATTGTCGATGCTAAGTTGGTGGAACACCCCATCGATCAGCTCCACCTTTATGTCAGGATCCTCTTCGGAGGCCGGATCGAGGGACCGTTCCGGATCCTCGGGTTGTGGAGCGGGCTGTGTATATCCTCTACGGCCCGACACAATTCCTGCATCGAAATCACAAAATGAGATGCTTAACCATGGGAATGGGGATCGGATAGGCAAAAAGAAATGTCTGCTTACCCAGCTTCGAGGATCGTTCATGGAAAATCTGTTCAGTGGACTAACACAGAGAAAAACCTCCTTTCCCCTTTGTACAGGCCGGACATGATCTTCACCAGATCGGTGACCGATCCCGGCCCCTTACGGCCATGGCGGGTGGCATCATCCTCCCCGTTAAAATCCCACATGGGGTGGCCCCTATACTAGAGCGGCTGCAACCCCCGCATAACACATGTGGCCATGACTCCAATCATAGTCAGGCCGGAATGAGCTAATAACCTTATTCGGCTCATCAGGTAGAGGACATCCCTATCATTTTCCCTCTAGGGGCTCCGCGGGCGCCAGCTTAGGCGTTTCTTCAAAGGAGCATTACTGAACTTCGAGAGGCCGATCCGAACAGGATCCGGCAGCGGGACGTCTTCCATGTAAAACCATTCCGAAGGCCAGTCTTCGGATGCCTTCTTCGGAGTTCCGGATAGATATCCGGTCCCGGCGATGCGCCATAGTTCGGCTCCGCCCACTTGATATATTGACCCCTCATGAGAACGGGGTACAAGGCAAAACAATCCCTTCCACAGCGTGAAATGAGCCTCAATGCCCAAAAACAGCTCGCAAAGGGCCACGAAGCCCGAAATATGCAGAATGGAGGCAGGCCTAAGGTTGTGCAACTGGAGGCCATAGAACTCCAGGAGCCCCCGGAGAAACGGATGAATTGGAAATCCGAGCCCTCTTATCAGCTAAGAGACGAAGCATATCCGCTCTCCTTTGGAGGGATCGGGGATGCTCTCCGCCTGCTTTCCGCCCTTGTAGGTGGCGAGTCCGGCTCGAACCGGAACCATGAAGGCTGGGGGAAGAAATCCCATGGTTTGGAGCGTCACTAGCTCGCTGTGCGGGACCGAGCATCTCTCCCAATCTCCAGGCTGAGGGCTGGGAGCGCGAGAGGAGGAGTCGTGTCGACTGTCCATGATGGAATGGATTTTTGTCAGAGGCGCTCTGACGAATGCTCGCGGAGGGAGGATGGTGTGATTCGGATCTAGATCCCCGCCTCTTTTATAGGCGGCTCATTTGCGCAGCTAGGGGGGTAAGTGTAAAAATACCCTGGCTTTTCGCATTCGTTCGACACATGGAAGATGGCCATTATTGGGCGTGGAAGCCAAGGAGCGCAACATTTATAAGAAGCCGGACACTATTCGACAAGTATATGGAATTTGGAGAAGAACCCGCCTCGCAATGCCGAAGACAATCTACGCGCCGGACTCGTCGTCATTGAAGCCTGGTTCAGGGGCTACTGAGGGAGTCCCGGATTAGGGGGTGCCCGGATGGCCGGACTATCATCTTTGGCCGGACTCCTAGACTATGAAGATACAAGATTGAAGACTCCGTCCCGTGTCTGGATGGGACTTTCCTTGGCGTGGAAGGCAAGCTTGGCGATATGGATATGTAGATCTCCTACCATTGTAACTGACTCTGTGTAACCCTAGCCCTCTCCGGTGTCTATATAAACCGGAGGGTTTTAGTCCATAGGACGAACAACAATCATACCATAGGCTAGCTTCTAGGGTTTAGCCTCTTTGATCTCGTGGTAGATCCACTCTTGTACTACCCATATCATCAATATTAATCAAGCAGGACTAGGGTTTTACCTCCATCGAGAGGGCCCAAACCTGGGTAAAAACATCGTGTCCCTTGTCTCCTGTTACCATCCGCCTAGACGCACAGTTCGGGACCCCCTACCCGGGATCCGCCGGTTTTGACACCGACACAGGGCAATGCAAACTACCCTGAAGGATTAGCGCGACCAACTATTTCTTGTGATCGATCTCTCGGGCAATGACCACAACACGGACAGCGGCATGGGAATCGATCTCTGGGGCGATGTCCACAGGACTGACCGCGACATCAGAATCGATCTCTGGGGTGATGTCCACCAGATGGACAGCGGTATCGGAATCGATCTCCGGGGCGATGCCAACAGGACGGGCCGCGACATCGGAATCATCAAGGACATCCACCGCCACCTGCACAACCCTAACATATTAGCAAGCACATTGCAAATAATCAAAAACTACAACTATGGTAATAAGCCATTATTTTTTACCTTGTGCAACTCACCGGGGGATCTCATCCCTCCGGGGGCCATCTCCTTGTCCTCGATGGGGGCCATCACCTTGCCAGGGGAATACTACTTCTCAACGGCGATTATCTCCTCAAACTCGGCCTTGAGCCTCGCATAGGTGGCCATCAGAGTTTCTGGGGTAGGCACGATGGGGCCCCTGTTGTTCTTCCAACTTTCTTTGAGGAGTTCGTCCGCCAACGTTGTCAACTCTTTATCCAGTGCTTGTTTCTTGGAGTTCTTCGTCTCCAAGGGTTGGCCCGCCAACATGGTCAACTCATTGGTCGGTGCTCGCTTCCTGGAGATCGCTGTCTCAAGTGGGTTGTCCGCCGGCAACTCTTTGCCTAGTGCTCCAGGATCCATCAATAAACTGACAAACAAAAAGCAATCGAAAGGAAACCATAATCACATGAAAATGGGAAAAGAATAGGATGTGAGAATCAGTCGGTGCTTCACAAAAAGAAGATTCTTGGAATGAAAATATAGCAGCATAACTGATTCGCCCACCTTTCCTTCGTCGGTACAGAAGAAAAATGGCAGAAGTGGGTAGCCTGGAGTGAGGTTTTCTTCAAGAAAGGGAAGAAAGGGCTTCAACGAGCGTTCCAGTGAAATGACGGGTGCTTCGTCCAGTCCAACTTGGAGGCCACCTTACCACTGCTGGTAAAGGTGTGGGTTCTATGATATGACAGGTCATGACGGCCACACTGGGGTGACAGGTGAGTCTCGACTGTAGCACGTCACTGTGATTTGGTCGATGGCACGCGGGCCGGATGCTTTGTGACTAGCCACCGTGAGGAGTAACATACACTAGTAACATACACATATCCCTAGACTATATTACTACCTTCATAGTGGGTAGTAATATAAGTGTGGTAACATGCAAAGCTTTATTTATTAGGTTATAGACTCATATTGCATTGGGACATGTGATGTTATAGTAACTAGCTAAGTTACTCAAACTACCTCTTTCCTCATTAACTCATTGACACATAAGCAAATTTGTTGAGTTGGACTCGATGTTACTGCTGAAGTTACTCCCACTGTGGCTAGTCTGATGTCCCACATGTAGATAGAGTGGCTAGTCATATAGGAGTGCTCAATATTGTGCACCACGACCAAGGCGGAGAGGAAAACGAGAGAACTACGTAATTAATGCATGAGTTTAATTAGGGTAGTTTTGTAAAGTACGAGATACATTCCTCCAATCGCAAAATGCCTTGGTTCATGAGATTTGAGATTTGAGCCCTATAAACTGGAAGGGAGGGAGTACTGCACGCGGTGTAGTCTAGTCACTTGTTGAAATCTCTAGAAAGGCAAATACTCCTTTCTAGTTTACAGGGCTATACTACTCCCTCCGTATAGGTGTGTAAGTCATCTTACGAAAACCAAATGGTCCCAAAACACTTAGTCGCGGTGCATTAACTTCTACCTTGTTTCTTGTTTCTTGACATATCAACCAATAAGAGATGAGAGGTGTGCATGCTTTTAATGACTTGCAGTGGCTAGTTCATTGCATGCAATGCTATTAATTAGCAAATAAACATTGGTGACCCCAGGAGGAAATGGTGCTAAGCGCGTGGACCTATGCAGAATGAGTATCAACCAATGGATGATGGAGTTTAATTCTTAAACAATTCAATGAGGGAAGCTTAGCTACAAATTCAACGACTTACTCACCTAGACGGAGGGAGTAGCAAGTACTAGTACTACAATAGTGGGCTCAAATAGCAATTTTGTCTCATGCAAGAGCCTGGCTACTATATGCATGCTCCAAGGCACTGCACCCCGCGAGCGTTCGCAACTGCCACGTTCGGGTTGCGCTTGGCTCTTCGCCTCTTCAAGAAGACGAACAATGATGTTACTCCTACTTGTACAGTATCGAATCCACTGCTGCATGTCCGTCCACCTCATGCGGGAGGGGAAGCATGTAGTGAAAGCTTCTACTTACTGCTCCTGCCTTTGCGTCTATGATAGGTAGGCCCAACAGGTGGTTGGCCCTCCTGTCATGCAGCCAAAGGCAGGTGCAGTTAAGGAACCGGAGCTCAGTCCGTGAGGGAGAGGGTGTTGTAGTAATCAAATTTCTCGGTCTTGTACGAGTTGACGCGACACATCAAAGCACTGCACTCGATATAAGTCTTTTTACACATTTCAAATGGACTACAACATATGGATGTATGTATACATATTCTGCTTCGTATGTAGTCACTTGTTGCAATCTCTAAAAAGACTTATATTTGGAAACGGAGGGAGTACAATGCATGCATGCATGCCGTGACTTTCCTTTTGATACTTGCATGTGTTAATTTGATGCACCTTGCCAAATTTTGACTATAAATTTAACTAACCAAATTTTCATGCATGTCACAAAACTTTACGGGGCTGTTTGGATTGTGACTATGTTTGTCTTATGTTGCCACATTATTTTTCCCACACTTGCCACACTTGCTTAACTTGAGTTGTTCAAATTGTTAGACACACTTTGGTTTGCCTAAGGGAATCTTGCCACAATTTTTGTGTCTATGACATGTGGGGTTCACTGCTAATAAAAAAATTCTTGTCTTAGGTGTGGCTAATAAAAAAACTTATATTTAGGAACGGAGGGAGTAGAAAATATAAATAATAATGCATGTTGGGGCAACCCACGTTTCCGCTGATTTTAGCCGTGGGCTTGTTCACAATTTTTACGAGGGGGTGGTTGTTCATTTAATGGAGGGGCTTGTTGTCACACCCAATATGCGACCCTATCCAAAAGGAACTCAAAGGTCCCACCAAGGATAGACCCGCATATTGAGACGATTTTGCAAGGTGGATATCATTACATCAACATTACATAATAGATGGGGATACATACATAAGGCATACAATGCCACACGAATACAACATCACAACATACAAGAACAACATCCGACTACGGATGAATCATAAACAGAAACTCTAACAACATCCACCCTGCTAGCCCAGGCTGCCGACCTGGAACCTATCCCCTGATCGAAGAAGAAGCAGAAGAAGAACTCCAAAACAAGTAAACATCGCTCTCACGTCATGATCATCGCATAACCTGTACCTGCAACTATTGTTGTAGTAATCTGTGAGCCACGAGGACTCAGCAATCCCATTACCATGGGTATCAAGACTAGCAAAGCTTAATGGGTAAGGAAGGGGTAAAGTGGTGAGGTTGCAGCAGCGACTAAGCAAGTATGGTGGCTAACATACGCAAATGAGAGCGAGAAGAGAAACAAAGGAACGGTCGTGAACTAGCAATGATCAAGAGGTGATCCTGAACACCTACTTACGTCAAACATAACCCAGAAACCGTGTTCACTTCCCGGACTCCGCCGAGAAGAGACCATCACGGCTACACACGCGGTTGATGCGTTCTGGTGTCAAGTTATCTACAACCGGACATTAACAAATTCCCATCTGCCACATAACCGCGGGCACGGCTCTCGAAAGTTTATACCCTGCAGGGGTGTCCCAACTTAGCCCATGACAAGCTCTCGCGATCAATGAAGGAATAGACCTTCTCCCAGGAAGACCCGATCGGTCTCGGAATCCCGGTTTACAAGACATTTTGACAATGGTAAAACAAGACCAGCAAGACCGCCCGATGTGCCGACAATCCCGATAGGAGCTGCACATATCTCGTTCTCAGGGCAACACCGGATGAGCACTCCGTACAACTAAAACCAGACCTCAAGTTTCCTTAAGGGGGCGCTGCAAAGGACTCTAGTTCGGACCAG
>NC_057797.1:401278884-401281422 GCF_018294505.1 Triticum aestivum | reverse complement strand
AGATGACCCTCGGGTTGGCCGACCCAAGGGAAAGGTATAGGTGGTGGTGAGGCAAATGGTAAAACCAAGGTTGGGCCTTGCTGGACAAGTTTTATTCAAAGCGAACTGTCAGGGGGGTCCCATAAATCACTCGACCGCGTTAGGAACGCAAAATCCGGGAACATAACACCGGTATGACGGAAACTAGGGTGGCAGGAGTGGAACAAAACACCAGGCATAAGGCCGAGCCTTCCACCCTTTACCAAATATATAGATGCATTAATAATATAAGAGATATTATGATATCCCAACCAAAATCCTGTCCACCATGGAGAATTCTTCAACTTCACCTGCAACTAGCAATGCTATAAGAGGGGCTGAGCAAAAGCGGTAACATAGCCAAACAACGGTTTGCGTAGGAATGGTGTCAAAGGTTAGGGGTTCATGGCAATATGGGATGGCTTGATAAACAGGTAATAGGTAGCGCAGCATAGCGATAGAACGAAACAACTAGCATAGCAATGATAGTAGTGAGATCCAGGGTAGCGGTCATCTTGCTTGAAATCCCGCAAGGAAGAAGAACGAGTCCATGAAGAAGACGAACGGATGAGGCCGAACCAACCGTAGACGAACGAATCCTCACGATCGCAACGAAATAGGAACTATCGAGAAGAAACACACAACATAGTAAACACACCACACATGAACAAGACATGATGCACAACAAGCATGATGCATGACAAGGCTACATGAAGCTACTCATGGCAAGATATGATGCAAACAAGAACAACACATCAAGGCAAGTTTAAATGAGGCCGGGAACAACATATAACAATTCCGGTAAGTCCTCATATGCAAATTTCGAAATGGGTCCAGAACTGAATAAACCTTAAGTTCAAGTGGTTAAACAGCAAGTTAAGATGCACCAAGATGATCTACACGAGATTCTAGTCAAGTTACATATAAAGTTTATTAGATTCGGAGCTACGGCCTAGAAGATATGAGCAAAACAAGTTCAACATGGCATTGATGCAAAATGCATACAAACATCAAGCAAACACCTCAAAACAAGGATGCAACATGATAATATGAAGCTACATGCAAAAACAAGCAAGTTTCATATAGAGCACACTCAGAACGGAGCAACGGTGCAACACATACACTCTATACAAGTCATAACAACAATCTGTCCATAACAGCAACTAGGCATCTTGCAAGCATCAAAATAGTATGCTACAGCACCCCAACATAATAACAAAAGGCATGGGCATGAATTACAGGTAAAGCCTAACAAAACATGAACATTGAGCTATCTCCAGAAACTACTAGAACATGCTCAAAAAGACATGGAGATATTGCAAATAATAACAGTTTCAGACTTAGCAGGAAATAACATCAGGTTGCAATGTTTAGAGCTGTGAAACAACATATTATAGGAACTTATCAGGGAAAACAAAGGCATGGCATGAATCTACTAATTGCATAGATCAAAATTCCCTTACTGACCATGAGCTAAAAAGGATCAAAAAATATGATGGCACCCATGTAAACATGGCAAGTTATATTACAGATTTAAACATGGCAGAAACAACAATAAGTAGGCATGTTGGTGAGCTTGTACCACTCACCACAGAGCAATACATGGCATGGAAAGGCAACCAACAGTAAGAAGGCATGTTTGTGAAGTTAAGCATGGCAAGAGCAAGGTCATAGGGTGCATGGATCACTAGCAAACAATCATGGAAACTTGGAACTTAATGTTAACAGGCTGATAGCAACATTATCAAGCAACTTTGGAGCAAGATATGAACAATCTACATCAAGCTATAAATGCAACCAAGGGCATGAATGTATAGGGCATAACATGTAGATCAAAACATGTTTATAGAGCATCTCCAGATTATGCACACAATGACTTATAGAAGCATGTTAACATAGCAACAAAATATAAAAGAATCTGTCAGGAAAATAGCAACAGCAAGTGCCCTACTTAACAAGCTTGATGCACTCACTACACAAATCACAAAAATACATGGATATCACCTTTGGAAAGATGGCATGTCATAGATCAAAACACATGTAGAGCTCATACTCATAGGATGCACACATCAATCATGGCAAAAATGACAAATGAGCAAGTTATAACAGTTTCAGCAGATTAACATCAACATGCACTCTTCCAACAGCATTTCGGGCATCAAGATGAGCTCAAATGAAAATGATGCAATGGAATGAAATGAAGTACTCATCGAGACGAATAATTTGACATATTACACGCATGAAACGGAGCTACGGATGCAGAGATACGACACGATGAACATGTCATGATTATGCGCAAAAATATCAGGGACTTAGTCATTTCTCAGGAAAAAAATGGAGTGAGCGCAGATTAGCTAAAAGACGCCCAGGCGAGGCTTAGGTGTCCTGCTCACCTAGTGGGCTCGGCCCAGGTTGCGGGGAGGGTTGGCAGGCCGGGAAGCTGGGCCGGCGGCCTGGCGCTGCTGGGCCGGGGCCCACGCAGGCGACGACGCGGTCGGGGCACCTCCCGATCCGCCCCGG
>NC_057797.1:401251637-401278184 GCF_018294505.1 Triticum aestivum | reverse complement strand
CACGTGGCGGCGCGCCACTGGCTGGGGCGGCGGCGGAGATGCGTCCGGCCGGGTGCGGACATGTCCGGGCGCGGCAGGGGCGATTTGATCTAGGGTTTGGGGATTCATCCGCGAAAAATGGAGGGGAGGACTTATTTATAGGTAGAGGGAGCTAGGAGAGTCCAAATGAGGAGCGGTTTTCGGCCACGCGATCGTGATCGAACGACAGAGAGCATGGAGGGGAGTTAGATGGGTTTTGGGCCAGTTTGGAAGGGGTGTTGGGCTGCACGCAAAAGAGGGCTTTGCGGTTACCCGGTTAACCGTTGGAGTATCAAGCGACCTCCAAATGGCACGAAACTTGACAGGCGGTCTACCGGTGCTATACCAAGGCCGCTTGGCAAACCACGGGCCATTCCGAGAAAGTTTAACACCCGCACATGAGAAGAGGTAAAAGGGGACGCCGGGGAACATAGGAGTGCCGGATTGCAAAACGGACAACGGGGAAAATGCTCGGATGCATGAGACGAACACGTATGCCAAATGAGATGCACATGATGACATGATAAAATGCAACATGCAAGCAAAATGACATGGCAAAGACGGCTAATAACTGGCAGACACCTGGTGCATCGGATCCGGGGCGTTACACTTGTAGTACCAGACTTGAATGATACAAAGTGCGAATTGCCACACAGTAACACCACTTGGAACAAGCGGGTAGCTATCTCAAAGAACAATCAACAACTAAAAAAACTGCAACCTGGCATGTAGTACACAATTTTAAATGATTGTTTGGATGGAGTGAAAAAGGAAAACTACCCCACTACATATATATAGGCCGGAGCCTCTGCGCTTGCTTGCTAGGGTTGATCTATTCACACACTCTCATCCTCTTCAGATCTAAATAAGAAAGGGGTGGTAACACTGTCTTTCTCCCTTCAAAAAACACTATCTTTCTATCCTCACTGCTGGTTACAGATCCGGACGTATCCCCCTCCGCCGGTGAAGGGGAGGAGGGCCAGCGTTTAGGCCGTCGTCGACAGCGATGGAGGACACCCACTGCCGGCCGCACCGTTATCTCTGGCCGAGCGCCGGCACGAGAGGTCCTCCGATCCCTTCGTCGTTGCCTGTGGGTGGATCCGGCCTCCCGCCGCCCACCTATCCACATCCTGACGACCTTCAGGTATGTCTTCGTTCGAAACCGCCTTAGCTCTACTTCCCCTACTAGCTACGTCGCTGCATGTGCATCATTTTCTACCTCTCAGCCCCTCTCGATCGGATGGTCCAACGTAACCTATTTTTTTCTTCTATTGTTAGAGGTAAAGCTACTTCATGGAGTCGAATCTTGTACATTTTGATGGATGTATCTAGATGTATTTTAGTTCTAGATACATCCATTTTGATGACACATCCATTTTGATGTACTTGGTTCAAACAAGAAATAAAGTGGGGGTGGGGGAATTTAGTATGTACAACGGATTTGGTACAAACAGGAAGGAAAGGGGATGAAAGTAGTATAGACTGGTCATCCAACCGGTCTCTTGGTCGAAAAGGGAAATATAGGGGTAACGCTGTACATAGTGGTATGACCTGGACTAGATTTGCTATCCACACATAGGAGTAGGTGGCTAGAGTGAACAAAAATGGGACCAACCCAGATATGTTTCTTGGATGTTTGTTTCTCGGGGCAACAAACTATGAATCACCACTTTATGCCCCTGTTTACGTACATGGTGCTGGACTACTAGTGCACCCACTGTCCCATGCCCTTATACCAAATATTTAGCTGTTCTTAATCTAATGTCCCTGGTAAAAATGAAGCCATGCCACTGTTATAAGCCATGACAAGTTTAGCCAAATGTTTTTGCATGTAATTGTTTGAGACTCTGACTATTTCCTCTGTACCTTTTTGTGCAAACAGGGATATCCAATTAACCTGGTTGCTGTTGTGACCTTTTGGAGCACTGCACAAAACTCTTCTTAAAAGAAGTGACTTTTGTGCTGTTTAACTGGAATGTCATAATGGAACAGTTGGTTCATTTAGGTGGAACTGCACAAAGGGAGATCTGTGTTCCAATCCTCATCATCCATATTGGCGCCATAACCTTTCTTTTAGGTAAGAATGATATTTAATGCATGTGTTCATCTCTATTTCCCGACTGCCATGAGAAAATAATGCTATTTTTACTAGTACACTTGTACTCCCTCACTGACAAAACCAATTCTGAATTAGAAGGCCAATCATGTACTTGGTTTCACCAACTGGTGAGGAGAAAGAGAAACAGAGCATGAAGAGTAAGAAGAAGAATAAATAGTGCCAAGGCAATCTTGTTGAAGCCAGAGGCCTCAGTCAAGGCCATTCAAGGGCTCGGGCAACGACTACCTTACATGTGAGACGATCCTCCAGGGAGCCCTTCCACTTCTGCTGTCTCACTTAATTAATTAGGAGTACTTAAGTACCACTAATTTATTACTGCCTATTTTTCCTGTCGGAGTTAAACAAATCTTTAATAGGACTATGCTGAATCATGTACGTGTGTATGTTTGTCTATGGAGGTGAATCATGTGGTGGAGCCGGGAGGGAATATTATTAGTGTCATGACATAATAGTGCTATTGTTTTGCATGTCAATTTATTGCCATTGGTTCAATGAGGCAATGTTTTGCGT
Source organism: Triticum aestivum (assembly GCF_018294505.1). Taxonomy (NCBI): domain Eukaryota; kingdom Viridiplantae; phylum Streptophyta; class Magnoliopsida; order Poales; family Poaceae; genus Triticum; species Triticum aestivum. The sequence continues at coordinate 401,275,537 of NC_057797.1, read as the reverse complement.
ATTGTCCGTCATGAATTTGATGCTACTATTTGAGTAATATGCTAATGTCTTCCTATCCTTTCTCACTAAGCTAATGAAGGTTTCACCTTGTTCCTACTTGTGAAAACAGGGATCATGTTGTGCCAATCATACATTTTAGTGGAACTACACAAGACAATACAATGAACTGTATCCCAGCCAGTGCTTTAACTCTGCTGGAAGTTCTTGATAATCTTTCGATATAATCTCAGCACTGGTAAAGAAGAGTGATTTCAACCATACATTTGAAGTGCACAAAAATATATACTATTGAGTGATTCCAGTGAGTGCTTTATCATCTCTTATGGGACTACATGAATAAGCTTTTTTGCTCAGGTTGGTACGGGCCTAAGGCCTTCATCCATATTAGTGTGCTGTCATCTTGTGCTACTGTCATGAGAAACTCCTTTATCTTTGCACGTTAAAGTTTTGCAACCTATGATAAATGGCAATGCTTTGAGTGTTGAGCTAATTGGCACTGATTAAATAAACTAATACCTCTCTTTAAGCAAGACTACTATGTTGCTAACTTTACCCATTAAGATAATGAGGGTGCTTCTATTTGTTAGTGTATGTTTCATCAGCTAGTCCCACTATTACAGTAATCTGACTCTCTCAATATGTCTGCCAATAGGGATGCTCGATTTTGGTGGATTTGCACAAAAACTTTGGGTGCTTCATTGCCTCGACAGCTTCCGTCCTTTCCTGTCAGTCGCTAATCTCAGCTTGCTTTCTTCCTCCGCTGTCAGTCGCTTCGCTTATCTCGGCTTCCAGTCAAAGGAAATAGTAATTGATATGCTACTTCACACAGGTTGGTACTGGTCTTTATCCTGATTATTGTGCTTGTCATGTATTGGTAATTTGGTATTGTGCTACTGTTTGCCGATTTTATAAAGGAGTAACTAGGAGCCTGAACTCGCAGGCAAATCATTGCATTTGGTAATTTCAGTAGAACTGCACAAAATGATCAGATGGACAGATACTTATGCTGCTGCCATGTACTCCAAAGTTCACTCAGACAAGCATCGATGTTGACAAGAAGTGCCTATATTCATTCGAGTATCAACCGGCGTCAACCTGTTATCAAACTCCCAAGTATTAGGAGAGTGAACGCCAAAAATATTGCTTGGCGCATAGCCTAGAAGAACACAATCCAGTCTTTGGTCCCAACTTGTGCCTTTTGGTTATCGGCAGATATGGTAGCGAACTGTATGGCATGGAGTCTAAAGATTCCACACAAGTTGGTTGACGCGTATATTCATCTGGCACTTAATCAGTCTGCACGCCAAGGATGCTCCATTTTAGTTGAACTGCACAAAAAATTTGGGTGGTTCATTTTCTCAACCGCCTCCTTTCTCGTCTGCAATGTAGAATTTTGGCGAGCTACAGGACCAAGATGAGCCAGTAAACTAGTTGGATGAAAGTAGTGGCCAAGTTGCTCAAACCTCGCTCAGCATGAGGCCACTATTTGAGGATAAACCTACAAGCAAAGTTCAGATTGTCTGTGCTGCCTCTTATGTACCCGAAAGTTTACTCGTATAAGAACTAATTTTAGCAAGAAGTACCTCCAACTGAACACCATTTACCAGTCTGTACCCTAGGTAATTAAAGTTCGTCCATGGATCATATTGGCTGTGATCTCAATCATTTGGATGCATAAACATACTGGACATGTGTATATCTGAATCTTTTTGTGAATTATGTATGAATATTATCGTGTGATCTATCAATCATTTGGATGCATAGATATGCTGACCTTGTGTATATATGAATCTTTTGAGTTGTTCATAGTGAATGTTGGCTATGAATATGAACGTGTCCTGAGAACCTAAGTTTGATACGAATGTTTACCTTTTTTGTTGTATTTGTGTGTGAACTTGTTAGTATGCCTACCGTGGGGTATGTGGCGTGTGGGTGTCAACGGCACACTTTCCCGAGAAGAATTGCACCTGCTTTGTTAGGGTAGCAATGGCGCATCAGCTTGTTTTAATCTTTTTATTACTCTGTCTTCCCCTCTCCCCCGCTCAAGCCTTGACATAATGTTTTCGGCCTCAAAACAAACATAGTACTGCGTTGTTTTTGGGGCTTGATGAAAAATCGAGTGCTGGTTTCTGTAGGTTGGCCTGCCCAGCAAATGGGCTGCTGGTCCACCATGACGGACTGGGAGGCTAAAAATACAAGTTGTATGGTGCAGAGGCAAGTAAAAAAACGATATAGAGAGCCATCCACTGAAGAAAAAAATCGCTCCTGATGTGTTTCTTCAGTCGTGTCGCCGGCCCCCTCTTTAATCCAGTGCGCTAGGGGATCTGGTATCATTTTTTTCTAGAGGGCGAACAAGTATCAGCTAGGCCTAGGTTTTGTATTTTAACATGCGTAGCCCACGACATACGGAGACAGTGGTTTCAACTTATTTTTTGAGGTCCATACCGGCCTATGGCCTTTTTCTTAAAGATCGGCAGCCCAATGTATTTTTTTAATAAAAACACAGGCATATATATAAGAATAATAATTCTGTGTCCAATTTATGTTTTCCCTTCTAACCACATTATATATATTTATATTATTACTATTGTCGTATATTTTATAGAGACTTATATGTACATTATAAAAACTTCCCACGTGTTATTAACTTATAGAAGTAAATGTTTAACAGAAGTTGGCAAGGAAAATCCTGGTTGTTTTTGACTCACAGGCAAGGAAAATCCTGGTGATTGCGTACAAAAGCTTGCGAAGATTTTAAGGACCAATTTAATAATAATGCGCTCATTTTTGTTTTGAGGAATAACTCACTAATTTGTTAATTATATATATATATATATATATATATATATATATAATGTGCCTCTCCGGTTTATTCTTTGATATTAATTGCTCCTTCTAACAGAACATTATATATATAACGAGCCCAGCTAATTAGTGTATTTCAAGGAAGTGCAAATGGGCTAGGATTTCTTAGAAAATATAAATGGGCCGAATTGACGCGAAATTATTTGTTCACCCAGCCCAGCAAATGGACTGTACATTCTAGAAAACATGGGTTAAATATATGCCACATTTTTGCAGGCTGACATGTGGGCCAATAGGTTGAAGCCTACGCAGGGCGTTGTCAACTTGGTCAACAAATGATTGTGACATCCACGACCATTGGATTTATATCCAACGGCCGGCATGCACCTTCAATCTCTCGTCTTCTTCCTCCAGCGTCGTCGGGACTGTCTGGTCCGGCCTCCGGCAGCTAGCGGCTCTGCTTAGCATGCATCGCTGCAAAGCGCTACCCCACCGCCGGCCATGCTATCCCTCCACTCCTCGACACCTCATGTTATTCTCCACAGACTGCAGCCCCACGCCGCAACAGAACCAATTATAACCCTTCTCCTGTTGGAAATATGCCCTAGAGGCAATAATAAAAGTATTACTCTATTTCATTGTTCATGATAATTGTCTTTTATTCATGCTATAACTGTATTATCCGGAAATCGTAATACACGTGTGAATACTTAGACCACAATATGTCCCTAGTGAGCCTCTAGTTGACTAGCTCGTTGTGATCAACAGATAGTCATGGTTTCCTGGCTATGGACATTGGATGTCGTTGATAACGGGATCACATCATTAGGAGAATGATGTGATGGACAAGACCCAATCATAAGCATAGCACAAATATCATGTAGTTCGTTTGCTAGAGCTTTGCCAATGTCAAGTATCTCTTCCTTCGACCATGAGATTGTGTAACTCCCGGATACCGTAGGAGTGCTTTGGGTGTATCAAACGTCACAACGTAACTGGGTGACTATAAAGGTGCACTACAGGTATCTCCGAAAGTGTCAGTTGGGTTGACACGGATCGAGACTGGGATTTGTCACTCCGTATGACGGAGAGGTATCTCTGGGCCCACTCGGTAATGCATCATCATGATGAGCTCAAGGTGACCAAGGTGTTGGCCACGGGCTCATGCATTACGGTACGAGTAAAGTGACTTGCCGGTAACGAGACTGAACAAGGTATTGGGATACCGACGATCGAGTCTCGGGCAAGTAACGTACCGATTGATAAAGGGAATTGTATACAGGGTTTGATCGAATCCTCGACATCATGGTTCAACCAATGAAATCATCGAGGAGCATGTGGGAGCCAACATGGGTATCCAGATCCCGCTGTTGGTTATTGCCCGAGAGTCGTCTCGGTCATGTCTGCATGTCTCCCGAACCCGTAGGGTCTACACACTTAAGGTTCGGTGACGCTAGGGTTATTAGGAAGACTAGTATGTGACTACCGAATGTTGTTCGGAGTCCCGGATGAGATCTCGGACGTCACGAGGAGTTCCGGAATAGTTCGGAGGTGAAGTTTTATATATGGGAAGTTGTCATACGGACACCAGAAAGTTTCGGGGGCTTATCGGTATTGTACCGGGGCCACCGGAGAGGTTCCCGGGGTCCACCGGGAGGGGCCCCCCCTCCCGGAGGGCCACATGGGCCGCAAAGGGGAGGGAGCCAGCCCCTGGAGGGCTGGGCGCGCCCCCCACCTTGGGCCCATGCGCCTAGGGTTGGTGGGGAAACCCTAAGGGGGGCGCCCCCCTTGCTTGGGGGGCAAGCCTCCCCTCCCTGGCCGCCGCCCCCCCTCTAGATCCCATCTAGAGGGGTCGGCCCCCCTTGCCCCTTCCCCTATAAATAGAGGGGTGAGGGGAGGGCTTCTGTACATATCTTCCAGGCACAGCCCCTCCCCTCCCCAACACAGATCCTCCTCCGTTACGTGCTTGCGAAGCCCTGTCGGAGTACTGCTGCACCAACACCACCACGCCGTCATGCTGCCGTTGGAGCGATCTTCGTCAACCTCTCCTCCCCCTTGCTGGATCAAGAAGGAGGAGACGTCTCCCGTCCCGTACGTGTGTTGAACGCGGAGGTGCTGTCCGTTCAGCACTTGGACATCGGTGATCTGAATCACGTCGAGTACGACTCCATCATCACCACCCCTTGCAAGCTTCCGCACGTGATCTACAAGTGGTATGTAGATGCAAACTCACTCCCTTGACTCGTTGCTTAGATGAACTCATAGATGGATCTTGGTGAAACCGTAGGAAAATTTTTAATTTTCTGCAACGTTCCCCAACAGTGGCATCATGAGCTAGGTCTATGCGTAGTTCTCTAATGCACGAGTAGAACACAATTTTGTTGTGGGCGTGGATCTTGTCAACTTGCTTGCCACTACTAGTTTTTTCTTGCTTCAGCGGTATTGTGGGATGAAGCGGCCCGGACCAACCTTACACGTACGCTTACGTGAGACCGGTTCCACCGATTGACATGCACTAGTTGCATAAGGTGGCTGGCGGGTGTCTGTCTCTCCCACTTTAGTTGGAGCGGAATCGATGAAAAGGGTCCTTATGAAGGGTAAATAGAAGTTGACAAAATCACGTTGTGGTCATTCGTAGGTAAGAAAACGTTCTTGCTAGAACCCAATTGCAGCCACGTAAAAGATGCAACAACAATTAGAGGACGTCTAACTTGTTTGTGCAGCGATTGATCATGTGATGTGATATGGCCAGAAGTTGTGATGAATGATGAATTGTGATGTATGAGATCATGTTCTTGTAATAGGATTCATGACTTGCATGTCGATGAGTATGACAACCGGAAGGAGCCATAGGAGTTGTCTTTATTTTTTGTATGACCTGCGTGTCATTGAAGAACGCCATGTAAACTACTTTACTTTATTGCTAAACGCGTTAGCCATAGAAGTAGAAGTAGTCGTTGGCGTGACAACTTCATGAAGACACGATGATGGAGATCATGATGATGGAGATCATGGTGTCAAGCCGGTGACAAGATGATCATGGAGCCCCGAAGATGGAGATCAATGGAGCTATATGATATTGGCCATATCATGTCACAACTATATAATTGCATGTGATGTTTATTATGTTTATGCATCTTGTTTACTTAGGACGACGGTAGTAAATAAGATGATCCCTTACAAAATTTCAAGAAGTGTTCTCCCCTAACTGTGCACCGTTGCTACAGTTCGTCGTTTCGAAGCACCACGTGATGATCGGGTGTGATAGATCCTTACGTTCACATACAACGGGTGTAAGATAGTTTTACACAGCAAAAACACTTAGGGTTAACTTGACGAGCCTAGCATGTGCAGACAAGGCCTCGGAACACGGAGATCGAAAGGTCGAACACGAGTCATATGGAAGATGCGATCAACATGAAGATGTTCACCGATGATGACTAGTCCGTCTCACGTGATGATCGGACACGGGCTAGTCGACTCGGATCGTGTAACACTTAGATGACTAGAGGGATGTCTAATCTGAGTGGGAGTTCATAATTTCATTAGATGAACTTAATTATCATGAACTTAGTCTAAAACCTTTGCAAATATGTCTTGTAGATCAAATGGCCAACGCTCATGTCAACATGAACTTCAACGCGTTCCTAGAGAAAACCAAGCTGAAAGATGATGGCAGCAACTATACGGACTGGGTCCGGAATCTGAGGATCATCCTCATAGCTGCCAGGAAGCAATATGTCCTAGAAGGACCGCTGGGTGACGCTCCCGTCCCAGAGAACCAAGACATTATGAATGCTTGGCAAACTCGTGCTGATGATTACTCCCTCATTCAGTGCGGCATGCTTTACAGCTTAGAACCGGGGCTCCAAAAGCGTTTTGAGCATCACGGAGCATATGAGATGTTCGAAGAGCTGAAACTAGTTTTCCAAGCTCATGCCCGGGTCGAGAGATATGATGTCTCCGACAAGTTCTACAGTTGTAAGATGGAGGAAACCAGTTCTGTCAGTGAGCACATCCTCAAGATGTCTGGGTTGCACAACTGTATGACCCAGCTGAACATAAACCTCCCAGATGAGGCGGTCATTGACAGAATCCTCCAGTCGCTCCCACCAAGCTACAAGAGCTTTGTGATGAACTACAACATGTAGGGGATGGTGAAGACCATTCCTGAAGTGTTCTCGATGCTGAAGTCAGCAGAGGCTGAAATCAAGAAAGAACATCAAGTGTTGATGGTCAATAAGACCACTAAGTTCAAGAAGGGCAAGGGCAAGAAGAACTTCAAGAAGGACGGCAAGGATGTTGCCGCGCCCGGTAAGCCAGTTACCGAGAAGAAGTCAAAGAATGGACCCAAGCCTGAGACTGAGTGTTTTTATTGCAAGGGGAAGGGTTACTGGAAGCGGAACTGCCCCAAATACTTAGCGGATAAGAAGGCTGGCAACACCAAAGGTATATTTGATATACATGTAATTGATGTGTACCTTACCAGTACTCGTAGTAACTCCTGGGTATTTGATACCGGTGCCGTTGCTCATATTTGTAACTCATAGCAGGAGCTGCGGAATAAACGGAGACTGGCGAAGGACGAGGTGACGATGCACGTTGGGAATGGTTCCAGAGTCGATGTGATCGCCGTCGGCACACTGCCTCTACATTTACCTATGGGATTAGTTTTGAACCTTAATAATTGTTATTTAGTGCCAAGTTTGAGCATGAACATTGTATCTGGATCTCGTTTAATATGAGATGGCTACTCATTTAAGTCCGAGAATAATGGTTGTTTGATTTATATGAGAGATATGTTTTATGGTCATGCTCCGATGGTCAATGGTTTATTCTTAATGAATCTCGAGCATAATATTACACATGTTCATAGTGTGGATGCCAAAAGATGTAAAGTTGATAACGATAGTCCCACATACTTGTGGCACTGCCGCCTTGGTCACATTGGTGTCAAGCGCATGAAGAAGCTCCATGCTGATGGACTTTTAGAGTCTCTTGATTATGAATCATTTGACACATGCGAACCGTGCCTCATGGGCAAGATGACCAAGACTCCGTTCTCCGGAACAATGGAGCGAGCAACCAACTTGTTGGAAATCATACATACCGATGTGTGCGGTCCAATGAGCGTTGAGGCTCGCGGAGGATATCGTTATGTTCTCACTCTCACTGATGACTTGAGTAGATATGGGTATGTCTACTTAATGAAACACAAGTCTGAGACCTTCGAAAAGTTCAAGGAATTTCAGAATGAGGTAGAGAATCAACGTGACCGAAAGATAAAGTTCCTATGATCAGATCATGGAGGAGAATACTTAAGTCACGAATTTGGCACACACTTAAAGAAATGTGGAATCGTTTCACAACTCACGCCGCCTGGAACACCTCAGCGAAACGGTGTGTCCGAACGTCGTAATCGCACTCTATTGGATATGGTGCGGTCTATGATGTCTCTTACCGATTTACCGCTATCATTTTGGGGATACGCTCTAGAGACAGCTACATTCACTTTAAATAGGGCACCGTCTAAATCCGTTGAGACGACACCGTATGAATTATGGTTTGGAAGAAACCTAAGCTGTCGTTTCTAAAAGTTTGGGGATGCGATGCTTATGCCAAGAAACTTCAACCTGAAAAGCTCGAACCCAAGTCGGAAAAATGCGTCTTCATAGGATACCCCAAGGAAACTGTCGGGTATACCTTCTACTTAAGATCCGAGGGCAAGATCTTTGTTGCCAAGAACGGATGCTTTCTGGAAAAGGAGTTTCTCTCGAAAGAAGTAAGTGGGAGGAAAGTAGAACTCGATGAAGTACTACCTCTCGAACGGGAAAGTGGTGCAGCTCAGGAAAATGTTCCTGTGATGCCCACACCAACTGAAGAGGAAACCAATGATGATGATCAAGGTACTTCGGATCAAGTTGCTACTGAACTTCGTAGGTCCACAAGGACACGTTCCGCACCAGAGTGGTACGGCAACCCTGTCCTGGAAATCATGTTGTTAGACAACGGTGAACCTTCAAACTATGAAGAAGCGATGGCGGGCCCAGATTCCAACAAATGGCTTGAAGCCATGAAATCCGAGATAGAATCCATGTATGAAAACAAAGTATGGACTTTGACTGACTTGCCCGATGATCGTGAACGATAGAAAACAAATGGATTTTTAAGAAGAAGACGGACGCAGATGGTAATGCCACCATTTATAAGGCTCGACTTGTCGCTAAGGGTTATCGACAAGTTCAAGGAATTGACTACGACGAGACATTCTCTCCCGTAGCGAAGCTGAAGTCCATCCGAATCATGTTAGCAATTGCCGCATACTATGATTATGAGATATGGCAGATGGACGTCAAAACGGCATTCCTTAACGGACATCTTAAGGAAGAGCTGTATATGATGCAGCCGGAAGGTTTTGTCAATCCTAAGAACGCTAACAAAGTATGCAAGCTCCAGCGATCCATTTATGGACTGGTGCAAGCATCTCGGAGTTGAACATTCGCTTTGATGAGATGATCAAAGCGTTTGGGTTTATGCAGACTTATGGAGAAGCCTGCGTTTACAAGAAAGTGAGTGGGAGCTCTGTAGCATTTCTCATATTATATGTAGATGACATACTCTGGATGGGAAATGATATAGAACTTCTGGACAACATTAAGGCCTACTTGAATAAGTGTTTTTCAATGAAGGACCTTGGAGAAGCTGCTTATATATTAGGCATCAATTTCTATAGAGATAGATCGAGACGCCTCATAGGTCTTTCACAAAGCACATACCTTGATAAGATTTTGAAGAGGTTCAAAATGGATCAGTCCAAGAAAGGGTTCTTGCCTATGTTACAAGGTGTGAGATTGAGCTCGGCTCAGTCACCGACCAGGGCAGAAGATAAAGAAGAGATGAGTGTCATCCCCTATGCTTCAGCCATAGGATCTATTATGTATGCCATGCTGTGTACCAGACCTGATGTAAACCTTGCCGTAAGTTTGGTAGCAAGATACCAAAGTAATCCTGGCAAGGAACACTGGACAGCGGTCAAGAATATCCTGAAGTACCTGAAAAGGACAAAGGACATGTTTCTCGTTTATGGAGGAGATGAAGAGCTCGTCGTAAAGGGTTACGTCGACGCTAGCTTCGACTCAGATGTGGATGACTCTAAGTCACAAACCGGATACGTGTATATGTTGAATGGTGGAGCAGTAAGCTGGTGCAGCTGCAAGCAGAGCGTCGTGGCGGGATCTACATGTGAAGCGGAGTACATGGCAGCCTCGGAGGTAGCGCATGAAGCGATTTGGGTGAAGGAGTTCATCACCGACCTAGGAGTCATACCCAATGCGTCAGGGCCGATCAAACTCTTCTGTGACAACACTGGAGCTATTGCCCTAGCCAAGGAGCCCAGGTTTCACAAGAAGACCAGGCACATCAAGCGTCGTTTCAACTCCATCCGTGAAAATGTTCAAGATGGAGACATAGATATTTGCAAAGTACATATGGATCTGAATGTCGCAGATCCGTTGACTAAACCTCTCTCGCGAGCAAAACATGATCAACACCAGAACTCTATGGGTGTTCGATTCATCACAATGTAACTAGATTGGTGACTCTAGTGCAAGTGGGAGACTGTTGGAAATATGCCCTAGAGGCAATAATAAAAGTATTATTATATTTCATTGTTCATGATAATTGTCTTTTATTCATGCTATAACTGTATTATCTGGAAATTGTAATACACGTGTGAATACTTAGACCACAATATGTCCCTAGTGAGCCTCTAGTTGACTAGCTCGTTGTGATCAACAGATAGTGATGGTTTCCTGGCTATGGACATTGGATGTCATTGATAACGGGATCACATCATTAGGAGAATGATGTGATGGACAAGACCCAATCATAAGCATAGCACAAAGATCGTGTAGTTCGTTTGCTAGAGCTTTGCCAATGTCAAGTATCTCTTCCTTCGACCATGAGATCGTGTAACTCCCGGATACCGTAGGAGTGCTTTGGGTGTATCAAACGTCACAACGTAATTGGGTGACTATAAAGGTGCACTACAGGTATCTCCGAAAGTGTCTGTTGGGTTGACACGGATCGAGACTGGGATTTGTCACTCCGTATGACGGAGAGGTATCTCTGGGCCCACTCGGTAATGCATCATCATAATGAGCTCAAGGTGACCAAGGTGTTGGCCATGGTACGAGTAAAGTGACTTGCCGGTAACGAGACTGAACAAGGTATTGGGATACCGACGATCGAGTCTCGGGCAAGTAACGTACCGATTGACAAAGGGAATTGTATACAGGGTTTGATCGAATCCTCGACATCGTGGTTCAACCGATGAAATCATCGAGGAGCATGTGGGATCCAACATGGGTATCCAGATCCCGCTGTTGGTTATTGCCCGAGAGTCGTCTCGGTCATGTCTGCATGTCTCCCGAACCCGTAGGGTCTACACACTTAAGGTTCGGTGACCCTAGGGTTATTAGGAAGACTAATATGTGACTACCGAATGTTGCTCGGAGTCCCGTATGAGATCTCGGACGTCATGAGGAGTTCCGGAATAGTCCGGAGGTGAAGTTTTATATATGGGAAGTTGTCATACGGACACCCGAAAGTTTCGGGGGCTTATCGGTATTGTACCGGGGCCACCGGAGAGGTTCCGGGGCTCCACCGGGAGGGGCCCCCCCTCCCGGAGGGCCACATGGGCCGCAAAGGGGAGGGAGCCAGCCCCTGGAGGGCTGGGCGTGCCCCCCACCTTGGGCCCATGCGCCAAGGGTTGGGGGGGGGGAAACCCTAAGGGGGGCACCCCCCTTGCTTGGGGGGCAAGCCTCCCCTCCCTGGCCGCCGCCCCCCCTCTAGATCCCATCTAGAGGGGTCGGCCCCCCTTGCCCCTTCCCCTATAAATAGAGGGGTGAGCGGAGGGCTGCTGTACATATCTTCCAGGCGCAGCCCCTCCCCTCCCCAACACATCTCCTCCTCCGTTACGTGCTTGCGAAGCCCTGTCGGAGTACTGCTGCACCAACACCACCACGCCGTCGTGCTGTCGTTGGAGCGATCTTCCTCAACCTCTCCTCCCCCCTTGCTGGATCAAGAAGGAGGAGACGTCTCCCGTCCCGTACGTGTGTTGAACGCGGAGGTGCTGTCCGTTCAGCACTTGGACATCAGTCATCTGAATCACGTCGAGTACGACTCCATCATCGCCACCCCTTGCAAGCTTCCGCACGTGATCTACAAGTGGTATGTAGATGCAAACTCACTCCCTTGACTCGTTGCTTAGATGAACTCATACATGGATCTTGGTGAAACCGTAGGAAAATTTTTAATTTTCTGCAACGTTCCCCAACATCTCCTCCTCTCAATCTGCGACTTCACTGCCGCGTCTTCCCATCTCTGAGTCGTTCCTGTTCTGGGACTCGCCGTTGTCCACCGCCTCGCTGGGCTCGGTGCGGCGTGGTCAACAAACGAGAGTCATAGGAAGAGGACTGTGCGTGGAGAGCCTGACGGTTGGGACCCACGAGGTCCATGGTCACACGCAAGGAAAGTTCCTCCTTATTAAGCTGAAAAAATGTTTCATCCACCTGACAGCTAGGACCCACCGGCTGTATCTTCGCACAGAAGGAAGTGCCTCCTTGTTTTGCAAAAAAAATATTCATCCCGTTGAAAGCTGGGACCCATCAAATTTGGTGGCTGACTTGTGGGCCTACTAAGCAGATGTGTACGCACGGCTTTGTCAACTTAATCAGCAAATGATTCTAGCAGTTGGACCATTGGATGTTAATCCAACAGCCGTGCTCCTTCTTCAACCTCTGTTCTTGCACCTGTCTCCCGTGGGCGGCACCGTGGCTATGCTGCCACGCACCCAAACCAGTCATGTTTCCCACTCCTCTCCATCTGCGACTCCACTGCCCCGTCTTCCCCATCTCCGGGTCATTCTAGTCTAGGGCCTTGCCATCATCCACCGACCTTGGTGCGCTCGGCACGGTGTGGTCAACATGGTCAACAACCGAGAGTCATCGGAAGATGACTGTATGTGAGAGGTTGACAGTGGGGACGCACCACGCACATGGACGCATGCATGCAACGGAACACGGCGTGGTCAACATGGTCAAGGAACGACTTCCATCAGAAGTGTACTATACGTGGAGAGACTGACAGCTGGGTCCACGGCCGCAGTAAGGACGTGCCTCCTTATTATGCGGAAAATAATGATTCCACCTGACAACAGGGACCCACTGGACGGGCCACCGTATTTTGCGAAAAAATGTTTCCCCCCTGACTGCTGGGACCCACCTGACGGGCCACCGTATTTCACGAAAAAAATGTCCCCCCCCCTGTCAGCTCGGACCCACCAGAAGTGCCTCCTTATTATGCACAAAAAAATGAATACTCCCCCTACTAGCTGGGACCCACCTTGGTGGGAGGCTGACTTGTGGGTCTACTAAGCTGACGGGGACGGATGGCTTTGTCAACTTAGTCAATATGAACGATTCTAGCTCCAGTGACCGTACGATGTCCATCCAATGGCCATAGTGCTTCTTCAACCTCTGGTCTTCTTGCTCCAGCAGCCCAAAGCAGCACCGGTCATGCCGCATGCTGTTGCCTCCCGTGGCCGGCTGTGATGCCGCAGAGGACTCACCGCCCCCTACTACTCCCACCACTGGCCAGGCCATCTCTCTACTCACTCACACCCCCTGTTATTCTGTGGCGACGGCAACCTCACACCGCAGCCGAACCAGTGAACCCTCATACTCCTCTACGCGTGGGCATCCACTGCCGCGTCTTCCCCGGCTCCGCGTCGTCCCCTTCCTAGGCCTCGCCGTCGTCCATTGCCCTGGTGCTCTCGGTGCAGCGTGGTCAACGTGCTCAAGGAACGACTTCCATCGGACGTGGACTATACGTGGAGAGGCTGACAGATGGGTCCACGGCCGCAACAAGGAAGTGCCTCCTTATCACGCGCAAAATAATATTCCTCCACCTGACAGCAGGGACCCACCAGATGGGCCACCGTACTTTGTGAAAAAACGTTTCCCCCTGACTGCTGGGACCCACTAGCTACATCTTCGCACGCAAGGAAGTGCGTCCGAAAAAAAATGATTCACCCCCCGACTGCTGGGACCCACCGGCTACATCTTCGCACGCAAGGAAGTGCCTGACAGTCGGGACCCACCTGGTCGAAGCGTACGTAGCATTGTCATTCTGGTTGCGAACATGTATGTACATACTGGTCGATGTAGAGGCGCGCACGTGTCGTAGTAGAGGCGCGCACGTAGCATGTAGGCATACGTACAATGGCCAGGGTGCAAGAAAGTAAATACGGCCATGTACGTACATACGGGTGTCGGTGTCAAAACCGACGGATCTCGGGTAGGGGGTCCCGATCTGTGCATCAAGGCTGATGGTAACAGGAAGCAAGGGACACAGATGTTTACCCAGGTTCGGGCCCTCTCGATGGAGGTAAAACCCTACTTCCTGCTTGATTAATATTGAAGATATGGGTAGTACAAGAGTAGATCTACCACAAGATCGTAGAGGCTAAACCCTAAGAGCTAGCCTATGATGGTATGATTGTAATTGTGATCGGCCTTCTAAGGACCAACCTCTCCGGTTTATATAGACACCGGAGGGGGCTAGGGTTTACATGTAGTCGGTTACGAGGAAGGAAATATAACATCCAGATCGCCAAGCTTGTCTTCCACGCAAAGGAGAGTCCCATCCGGACACGGTCCGAAGTCTTGAGTCTTGTATCTTCACGCTTCAATAGTCCGGATGTTGTACACAGTCCGATTGTCCGGATACCCCCTAATCCAGGACTCCCTCAGTAGCCCCTGAACCAGGCTTCAATGACGATGAGTCTGGCGCGCAGTATTATCTTCGGCATTGCAAGGTAGGTTCCTTCTCCAAATACTCCAAAGTGGTTATCGAACACGTAGACCATGTCCGGATCAAGCTCGACTACGCTTCAGTCTATCACCCTCAAACTAACGGTCAAGTCGAGCGAGCAAATGGTCTAATCATGAGCGGCATTAAACCCAGACTAGTGCGGTCCATCAAGGAATCTAACATGCACTAGGTAGAGGAGCTCGACTCCCTACTCTGGGGGCTGCGGACCACGCCGAATCGCACTACCGGATTCACACCATTTTTTATGGTGTATGGCGCAGAGGCAGTTTTGCCCTGCGACATAATTCATGACTCACCTCGCGTGCGCATGTACGAAGAAAGAGAAGCCGAGCTGGATCGGCAGGATAGTTTGGACGCCTTAGAGGAGGAGCGCGACGTGGCAAAAGCTCGTTCCGCATTCTATCAACAGCAGGCTCGAAGATATCAAAGCAGAGAAGTACGAGCCAAAACTTACAATGTTGGCGAACTAGTTCTATGCCTGCCGGACAAGAAAGAAGACAAACTCAAGCCCAAATGGGAAGGTCCCTTCATCATCGACCAAGTCCTGACTGGCGGAGCGTACCGTCTGCGAAACGCATCAGATAACCGACTCGAGCCGAACCCATGGAACACAGCCCTTCTCCGAAGATTCTACGCGTAGCGCCGGACTCTGAGCTCGTCTCCTTCCTCCGTCTACATTTTATACTTTCGCTGTCTTTTATTTCTCTCCTTCTCCCTCCTTTTTTCTTAAAGCCTTTGGAGGCTCGTCTGCACATTGTTCGCACACACTTGACGTGCTACTCGCGCTCATTATACCTGGCGGCTTCTTTAACAGAAGCTTATTTATACGGGCTTTATGCCCAACACATGTGTCACACTTCCGCATGTACCTTTTATTCACCATTATATGCATCGATATGACTTAAGGTTTGGCCAAGCTGGGTTGCCTGGCTCCTGTGCTTACCCCTACGTTCCCGATTGTTCGGCTAGGTGGTAAAGGGAGCACCTCTGCGATTGTTACTGCCGGGTCAGCCGGACGTGTACCTCAGACTGGGTGAAGCCGAAAGCTAGCGTTCTTAAGGGAATATTCGGTCAGTGAACTAAAATACGAATTCTTACTTATTCATTTATCTGCCCCCAGATGTTTTTCTGCTTTTTTCGCAGTCTGGACATGCACTTTAGGCCATGCCTCCCAGGGAAAGGAACCCCTAATGGAACTATTCTCCCTGGAAGATGTTTCTTACTAACCATGTAATATAACATAACTAGTTGGGCACTTGTCTGATAAAGCACTCATGACCCCTATGCCTGGTCTCCACGCATGCCCCGGTTCTTACATAACCGCGAGGTTATTCAGACACACTCTGGACTGTCGGGTCCCGAGGTTGAAGCGAAAAGGTCCGCTATGACAAACGATCTACAATCCGGCAAGAAGGCATTTTACATGTCATTTTAAATTACATAGTCAAATTGACTGATTGTATTCTTCTTCAATACCATCTAATAGGCTATCTAGTTTACAGTCCCGCTGGGAATACTTTGCGGCCAACTCTACTTGGCCGTACACTAAGCTCACAGGGATCTCCTTCCCATCGGGCCCCACAGGTCCGACCTCGGCCATGTGGTTTGGGTCAGCCTTCGTGTACCGCGTCTTCACCATGGCCCAGGCCTCCCTGGCGCCTTGACGGCAGGCCGATACCTTCCATAGACGGAAGCGCCGCCGTGCTCCCTGAAGCTTCTCTGCAAGCTCTCCAAGGCCTTTGGGTAGGGAGATGGATGGCCACAAGGCCTGGGCGACGCCTCTCATCACCTGCTGAACTCGTTCATGCAGTTGCAGCAGCTCGGGAAGTAGGTCACCTGTTGAACCAGGCATTTCCTCTGCAGGACGACCTGTGAGCATACCTACAGACATATTTCTGTTAATCGACTTCCTCGCCGAACTCTTCTTTTCATAAGTTCGCTCAAGCACTTACTATAAATGCCGCGACAAAGCCGCCGATTCTCCTTAACAGAGTCAGACAGTTGGGCTCGAACATCCTTCGGTTCCTCACCCAGCTGGGTGTTGGCATCTTGGAGATTATTTTTCTCTTGCCGCACCCTTGTAAGCACATTCTCGCGGGCTTTTAACCGGCGCAGGAGCTGTTGCTTGTCCGGATCTACCCCGACGCCATCTGCAATGTTATTGTCAGACTTATACAGACGCCGCACTTCACAAACTACTTCTCTTTTAAAGCGTATATTACCAGAGGGGGTCTCTGTTGCTTCCCCTGTCGTGGCTAGTGCGGCCTCAAGTTGGGCCTTGCACTCTTGAAGCTCCTGGGACAGTTGGGTATTCTTTTCTATAAGATCCTGCATAACAAATGATCCTTAAATCAGTTATTCTAACTATTTTAAGTCTCGGGGGCTACTGGCATATATAACTGTCAAAATCCCTCACCCGTATTTCTTTTACATACTGCTCCGTGGCTCTGGCTAGACCATCTTGAGCGGCACGAAGGTGCGCATCTCCCGAATTAAAGGCATTCAATGCCTCTTGGGAGAAACATGCATCACGAAGAATTGTCTGGCGGCGCCTATGATTCATGGCGCTCTCCACCTCAGATTTGGTGGCGGAGAATATGTCGGCATCCTTCGTTGGAAGAGCATCCGACGCGCGCCTTGTGTTCACCTCCCCTTCCGGACCTGGCTTTGGAACCTGGCTGGCGGAGGCTCGATTGGCAACCTCTCCGGACACAGTCCGGCGAGCGCTCTTTTTCCTGAAAAAATCACTAGCGTTAGTATGCCTTCCAGGAATCTTTCCTTGAAACACGGTGGCGCGCCATACCTTTGTGGCGACATCTCGATCCGCACCGCACTTCTTTTCTGCCTGCTGGACCGAGTTGCCCCTTGTTGGCCATCCGCCGTGGGCTCGGCTTCCCGCCTCAAAGGCACCTCCCGCAGAACACCATTGGTATGCGGTGATTAGAAATAAGCACGGATGGGTCATGGTATCAGGACTTCGGTCACAGTTACCTGGGAAGCTGGAAATATTCCAGGGTAGTCGGCCGTAATGGTGACCAAAGCATTGTCGATGCTAAGTTGGTGGAACACCCCATCGATCAGCTCCACCTTTATGTCCGAATCCTCTTCGGAGGCCGGATCGAGGGACCGTTCCGGATCCTCGGGTTGTGGAGGCGGGCTGTGTATATCCTCTACGGCCCGACACAGTTCCTGCATCGAAATCACAAAATGAGAAGCTTAACCATGGGAATGGGGATCGGATAGGCAAAAAGAAATGTCTGCTTACCCAGCTTCGAGGATCGTTCATGGAAAATCCGTTCAGTGGACTAACATAGAAAAAAACCTCCTTTTCCCCTTTGTACAGGCCGGACAAGATCTTCACCAGATCGGTGACCGATCCGGGCCCCTTACGGCCATGGCGGGTGGCATCATCCTCCCCATTAAAATCCCACATGGGGTGGCCCCTATACTAGAGCGGCTGCAACCCCCGCATAACACATGTGGCCATGACTCCGATCATAGTCAGGCCGGAATGAGCTAATAACCTTATTCGGCTCATCAGGTAGAGGACATCCCTATCATTTTCCCTCTGGGGGCTCCGCGGGCGCCAGCTTAGGCGTTTCTTCAAAGGAGCATTACTGAACTCCGAGAGGCCGATCCGAACAGGATCCGGCAGCGGGACGTCTTCCATGTAAAACCATTCCGAAGGCCAGTCTTCGGATGCCTTCTTCGGGGTTCCAGATAGATATCCGGTCCCGGCGATGCGCCATAGTTCGGCTCCGCCCACTTGATATATTGACCCCTCATGAGAACGGGGTACAAGGCAAAACAATCTCTTCCACAGCGCGAAATGAGCCTCAATGCCCAAAAACAGCTCGCAAAGGGCCACGAAGCCCGAAATATGCAGAATGGAGGCAGGCCTAAGGTTGTGCAACTGGAGGCCATAGAACTCCAGGAGCCCCTGGAGAAACGGATGAATTGGAAATCTGCGCCCTCTTATCAGATAAGAGATGAAGCATATCTGCTCTCCTTTGGAGGGATTGGGGATGCTCTCCGCCTGCTTTCCGCCCTTGTAGTTGGCGAGTCCGGCTCGAACCGGAACCATGAAGGCTGGGGGAAGAAATCCCATGGTTTGGAGCGTCACTAGCTCGCTGTGCGGGACCGAGCATCTCTCCCAATCTCCAGGCTGAGGGCTGGGAGCGCGAGAGGAGGAGTCGCGTCGACTGTCCATGATGGAATGGATTTTTGTCAGAGGCGCTCTGATGAATGCTCGCAGAGGGAGGATGGTGTGATTCGGATCTAGATCCCCGCCTCTTTTATAGGCGGCTCATTTGCGCAGCTAGGGGGGTAAGTGTAAAAATACCCTGGCTTTTCGCATTCGTTCGACACATGGAAGATGGCCATTATTGGGCATGGAAGCCAAGGAGCGCAACATTTATAAGAAGCCGGACACTATTCGACAAGTATATGGAATTTGGAGAAGAACCCGCCTCGCAATGCCGAAGACAATCTACGCGCCGGACTCGTCGTCATTGAAGCATGGTTCAGGGGCTACTGAGGGAGTCCCGGATTAGGGGGTGCCCGGATGGCCGGACTATCATCTTTGGCCGGACTCCTAGACTATGAAGATACAAGATTGAAGACTCCGTCCCGTGTCTGGATGGGACTTTCCTTGGCGTGGAAGGCAAGCTTGGCGATACGGATATGTAGATCTCCTACCATTGTAACCGACTCTGTGTAACCCTAGCCCTCTCCGGTGTCTATATAAACCGGAGGGTTTTAGTCCATAGGACGAGCAACAATCATACCATAGGCTAGCTTCTAGGGTTTAGCCTCTTTGATCTCGTGGTAGATCCACTCTTGTACTACCCATATCATCAATATTAATCAAGCAGGAGTAGGGTTTTACCTCCATCGAGAGGGCCCAAACCTGGGTAAAAACATCGTGTCCCTTGTCTCCTATTACCATCCGCCTAGACGCACAGTTCGGGACCACCTACCCGAGATCCGCCGGTTTTGACACCGACACAGGGCAATGCAAACTACCCTGAAGGATTAGTGCGACCAACTATTTCTTGTCATCGATCTCTCGGGCAATGACCATAGCACGGACAGCGGCATGGGAATCGATCTCTGGGGCGATGTCCACAGGACTGACCGCGACATCAGAATCGATCTCTGGGGCGATGTCCACAGGATGGACAGCGGTATCGGAATCGATCTCCGGGGCGATGCCAACAGGACGGGCCGCGACATCGGAATCATCAAGGACATCCACCGCCACCTGCACAACCCTAACATATTGGCAAGCACATTGCAAATAATCAAAAACCACAACTATGGTAATAAGCCATTATTTTTTACCTTGTGCAACTCACTGGGGGATCTCATCCCTCCGGGGGCCATCTCCTCGTCCTCGATGGGGGCCATCACCTTGCCAGGGGAATACTGCTTCTCAACGGCGACTATCTCCTCAAACTCGGCCTTGAGCCTCGCATAGGTGGCCATCAGAGTTTCTGGGGTAGGCACGATGGGGCCCCTGTTGTTCTTCCAACTTTCTTTGAGGAGTTTGTCCGCAAACGTCGTCAACTCTTTATCCAGTGCTTGTTTCTTGGAGTTCTTAGTCTCCAAGGGTTGGCCCGCCAACATGGTCAACTCATTGGTCGGTGCTCGCTTCCTGGAGATCGCTATCTCAAGTGGGTTGTCCGCCGGCAACTCTTTGCCTAGTGCTCCAGGATCCATCAATAAACTGACAAACAAAAATCAATCGAAAGGAAACCATAATCGCATGAAAATGGGAAAAGAATAGGATGTGAGAATTAGTCGGTGCTTCACAAAAAGAAGATTCTTGGAATGAAAATATAGCAGCATAACTGATTCGCCCACCTTTCCTTTGTCGGTACAGAAGAAAAATGGCAGAAGTGGGTAGCCTGGAGTGAGGTTTTCTTCAAGAAAGGGAAGAAAGGGCTTCAACGAGCGTTCCAGTGAAATGACGGGTGCTTCGTCCAGTCCAACTTGGAGGCCACCTTACCACTGCTGGTAAAGGTGTGGGTTCTATGATATGACAGGTCATGACGGCCACACCGGGGTGACAGGTGAGTCTCGACTGTAGCACGTCACTGTGATTTGGTCGATGGCACGCGGGCCCGGATGCTTTGTGACTAGCCACAGTGAGGAGTAACATACACTAGTAACATACACATATCCCTAGACTATATTACTACCTTCATAGTGGGTAGTAATATAAGTGTGGTAACATGCAAAGCTTTATTTATTAGGTTATAGACTCATATTGCATTGGGACATGTGATGTTATAGTAACTAGCTAAGTTACTCAAACTACCTCTTTCCTCATTAACTCATTGACACATAAGCAAATTTGTTGAGTTGGACTCGATGTTACTGCTGAAGTTACTCCCACTGTGGCTAGTCTGATGTCCCACATGTAGATAGAGTGGCTAGTCATATAGGAGTGCTCAATATTGTGCACCACGACCAAGGCGGAGAGGAAAACAAGAGAACTACGTAACTAATGCATGAGTTTAATTAGGGTAGTTTTGTAAAGTACGAGATACATTCCTCCAATTGCAAAATGCCTTGGTTCATGAGATTTGAGATTTGAGCCCTATAAACTGGAAGGGAGGGAGTACTGCACGCGGTGTAGTCTAGTCACTTGTTTAGAAAGGCAAATACTCCTTTCCAGTTTACAGGGCTATACTACTCCCTCCGTATAGGTGTGTAAGTCATCTTACAAAAACCAAATGGTCCCAAAACACTTAGTCGCGGTGCATTAACTTCTACCTTGTTTCTTGTTTCTTGACTTATCAACCAATAAGAGATGAGAGGTGTGCATGCTTTTAATGACTTGCAGTGGCTAGTTCATTGCATGCAATGCTATTAATTAGCAAATAAACATTGGTGACCCCAGGAGGAAATGGTGCTAAGCGCGTGGACCTATGCAGAATGAGTATCAACCAATGGATGATGGAGTTTAATTCTTAAACAATTCAATGAGGGAAGCTTAGCTACAAATTCAACGACTTACTCACCTAGACGGAGGGAGTAGCAAGTACTAGTACTACAATAGTGGGCTCAAATAGCAATTTTGTCTCATGCAAGAGCCTGGCTACTATATGCATGCTCCAAGGCACTGCACCCCGCGAGCGTTCGCAACTGCCACGTTCGGGTTGCGCTTGGCTCTTCGCCTCTTCAAGAAGACGAACAATGATGTTACTCCTACTTGTACAGTATCAAATCCACTGCTGCATGTCCGTCCACCTCATGCGGGAGGGGAAGCGTGTAGTGAAAGCTTCTACTTACTGCTCCTGCCTTTGCGTCTATGACAGGTAGGCCCAACAGGTGGTTGGCCCTCCTGTCATGCAGCCAAAGGCAGGTGCAGTTAAGGAACCGGAGCTCAGTCTGCGAGGGAGAGGGTGTTGTAGTAATCAAATTTCTCGGTCTTGTACGAGTTGGCGCGACACATCAAAGCACTGCACTCGATATAAGTCTTTTTACACATTTCAAATG
The DNA here is from genome assembly GCF_018294505.1 of Triticum aestivum. Lineage (NCBI taxonomy): Eukaryota > Viridiplantae > Streptophyta > Magnoliopsida > Poales > Poaceae > Triticum > Triticum aestivum. Next base: position 401,253,331 of record NC_057797.1, on the reverse strand, counting down.
GACTACAACATATGGATGTATGTATACATATTCTTCTTCGTATGTAGTCACTTGTTGCAATCTCTAAAAAGACTTATATTTGGAAACGGAGGGAGTACAATGCATGCATGCATGCCGTGACTTTCCTTTTGATACTTGCATGTGTTAATTTGATGCACCTTGCCAAATTTTGACTATAAATTTAACTAACCAAATTTTCATGCATGTCACAAAACTTTACGGGGCTGTTTGGATTGTGACTATGTTTGTCTTATGTTGCCACATTATTTTTCCCACACTTGCCACACTTTCTTAACTTGAGTTGTTCAAATTGTTAGACACACTTTGGTTTGCCTAAGGGAATCTTGCCACAATTTTTGTGTCTATGACATGTGGGGTTCACTGCTAATAAAAAAATTCTTGTCTTAGGTGTGGCTAATAAAAAAACTTATATTTAGGAACGGAGGGAGTAGAAAATATAAATAATAATGCATGTTGGGGCAACCCACGTTTCCGCTGATTTTAGCCGTGGGCTTGTTCACAATTTTTATGAGGGGGTGGTTGTTCATTTAATGGAGGGGCTTGTAGTACCAGACTTGAATGATACAAAGTGCGAATTGGCACACCGTAACACCACTTGGAACAAGCGGGTAGCTATCTCAAAAAACAATCAACAACTAAAAAAACTGCAACCTGGCATGTAGTACACAATTTTAAATGATTGTTTGGATGGAGTGAAAAAGGAAAACTACCCCACTACGTATATATAGGCCGGAGCCTCTGCGCTTGCTTGCTAGGGTTGATCTATTCACACACTCTCATCCTCTTCAGATCTAAACAAGAAAGGGGTGGTAACACTGTCTTTCTCCCTTCAAAAAACACTATCTTTCTATCCTCACCGCTGGTTACAGATCCGGACGTATCCCCCTCCGCCGGTGAAGGGGAGGAGGGCCAGCGTTTAGGCCGTCGTCGACAGCGACGGAGGACACCCACTGCCGGCCGCACCGTTATCTCTGGCCGAGCGCCGGCACGAGAGGTCCTCCGATCCCTTCGTCGTTGCCTGTGGGTGGATCCGACCTCCCGCCGCCCACCTATTGTAACGCCCCGGATTCGATGCGCCAGGTGTCCGCTAGTTATTCGCCATCTTTGCCATGTCATTTTCTTGTGTGTTGCATTTTATCATGTCATCATGTGCATTTCATTTTGCATACGTGTTCGTCTCATGCATCCGAGCATTTTCCCCGTTGTTCGTTTTGCAATCCGGCACTCCTATGTCCTCCGGCGTCCCCCTTTTGCCTCTCTATTGTGAGCGGGTATTAAACTTTCTCGGAATGGCCCGAGGTTTGCCTAGCGGCCTTGGTATAGCACCGGTAGACTGCCTGTCAAGTTTCGTGCCATTTGGAGGTCGTTTGGTACTCCAACGGTTAACCGAGCAACCGTAAAAGGCTTCTTTTGGTTGCAGCCCAACAACCCTTCCAAAGTGGCCCAAAACCCATCCAAACCCCCTCCATGCTCTCGGTCGTTCAATCACGATCGCGTGGCCGAAAACCGCTCCTCATTTGGACTCTCCTAGCTCCCTCTACATATAAATAGGTGCCTTCCCCTCCAAATTCGCGGATGTTTCCTACCCTAACCCTAGCCTCTCTCCCTCTCAGCCGCCGGACGTGTCCGCCCGCCGCCGGACACGCCCGCGCCGCCCGCCGCAGCGAATCGCG
>NC_057797.1:401244159-401250910 GCF_018294505.1 Triticum aestivum | reverse complement strand
GCCCCGCGGTTCTGCCCGCCGGCGCCGCCCCCGCGCCTCCTCTCCTCCGCCCCGGCCAGATCCGGCCGCGGAAGGGCCGGATCCGGCAACCCCGAGCTCGCGGACCACCGTCCCCATCTTCTCCGGCGAAGTTCTCCGGCGATCCTCGTAAACCGTGCAGATCCAGAGGTTGACCCCGAATCCACTAAGTCCCAGTTTTTTTGCATTTTCATGCCATGTTCATGCCATCATATCTCTGCATCCGTAGCTCCGTTTTGTGCGTGTAATATGTCAAACTGTTTGTCTCAACGAGTACATCATTTCATTCCATTGCGTCATTTTCATTTGAGCTAATCTTGATGCCCGAAATGCTCTTGGAAGAGTGCATGTTGATGTTAATCTGCTGAAACTGTTATAACTTGCTCTTTTGTCATTTTTGCCATGATTTATGTGTGCATCCTATGAGGTTGATGTCCACATGTATGTTGATCTATGCCATGCCATCTTTCCAGTGGTGCCAACCATGTATTTTTGTGAGTTGTGTGCTGAGTGCATCGAGCTTGTTAAGGAGGGTACTTGCTGTTGCTGTTTTCCTGGCAGATTCTGTTATATTTGTTGTTATGTTAACATGTTGCTACTAATCATTCTATGCATAATCTGGAGATATTCTATAAACATGTTTTGATCTACATGTTATGCCCTATCCATCCATGCCCCTGGTTGCATTTATAGCTTATTGTAGATTGTTCATATCTTGCTCCAAATTTGCTTGATAATGTTGCTATCAGCCTGTTAACATTAAGTTCACTAGTTCCCATGTATTTTGCTAGTGTTCCATGCACCCTATGACCTTGCTATTGCCATGCTTAGCTTCATAAGCATGTCTTCTTACTGTTGGTTGCCTTGCCATGCCATGTATTGCTCTGTGGTGAGTGGTTCAAGCTCACAAACATGCCTACTTATTGTTGTTTCTGCCATGTATGAATCTGTAATATAACTTGCCATGTTTACATGGGTGCCATCATATTTTGTGTGCCTTTTTGGCTCATGGTCAGTAAGGGATTGTTGTTCTATGCAATTAGTAGATTCATGCCATGCCTTTGTTTGCCATGTTAAGCTCCTGTAACATGTTGTTTGATAGCTCTAAACATTGCAACCTGATATTATTTCCTGATAAGTCTGAAACTGTCATTATTTGCAATCTTACCATGTCTTTTTGAGCGTGATCTTTTGATTTCTGGAGATAGCTCAGTGTTCATGTTTTGTTATGCTTTACCTGTAATTCACGCCCATGCCTTTTGTTAATATGTTGGGGTGCTGTAGCTTGTTGTTTTGATGCTTGTAAGATGCCTAGTTGCTATTATGGACAGATTGTTGTTATGACTTGTATAGAGTGTATGTGTTGCACCGTTGCTCCGTTTTGAGTGTGATCTATATGAAACTTGCTTGATTTTGCATGTAGTTTCATATTATCATGTTGCATCCTTGTTTTGAGGTGTTTGCTTGATGTTTGTATGCATTTTGCATCAATGCCATGCCTAACTTGTTTTGCTCATATCTTCTAGGCCGTAGCTCCAAATCTAATGAACTTTATATGTAACTTGACTAGAATTTCATGTAGATCATCTTGGTGCATCTTAACTTTCTGTTTAACAACTTCAACTTAATGCTTGTTCAGATCTGGACCAATTTCGAAATATGCATATGAGGACTTACCGGAATTGTTATATGTTGTTTCCGGCCTCACTTAAACTTGCCTTGATGTGTTGTTCTTGTTTGCATCATCTCTTCCATGAGTAGCTTCATGTAGCTTTGTCATGCATCATGCTTGTTGTGCATCATGTCTTGTCTATGTGTGGTGTGTTTACCATGTTGTGTGCTTCTTCTCGATAGTTCCCGTTTCGTTGCGATCGTGAGGACTCGTTCGACTACGCTTGGTTCGCCTTCGTGGATTCATCTTCTTCATGGACTTGTTCTTCTTCCTAGCGGGATTTCAGGCAAGATGACCGCTACCCTGGATCTCACTACTATCATTGCTATGCTAGTTGCTTCGTTCTATCGCTTTGCTGCGCTTCCTATAACTTGTTCTTCAAGCCTCCCAAGTTGCCATGAACCTCTAACCTTTGACACCATTCCTAGCAAACCGTTGCTTGGCTATGTTACCGCTTTGCTCAGCCCCTCTTATAGCGTTGCTAGCTGCAGGTGAAGTTGAAGATTGCTCCATGGACAGGGTTATGTTGGGATATCACAATATCTCTTATATTATTAATGCATCTATATACTTGGTAAAGGGTGGAAGGCTCGGCCCTATGCCTGGTGTTTTGTTCCACTCTTGCCGCCCTAGTTTCCATCATACCGGTGTTATGTTCCCGGATTTTGTGTTCCTAACGCGGTCGGGTGATTTATGGGACCCCCCCTGACAGTTCGCTTTGAATAAAACTTGTCCAGCAAGGCCCAACCTTGGTTTTACCATTTGCCTCACCACCAACTATACCCTTCCCTTGGGTCGGCCAACCCAAGGGTCATCTTTATTTTAGCCCCCCCGGGCCAGTGCTTGTCTAAGTGTTGGTCCGAACCGAGCAACCTGCGGGGCCACCTCGGGGCAACTCGAGGGCTGCTTTTACTCGTAGCTTGACTTATCCGGTGTTGCCCTGAGAACGAGATATGTGCAGCTCCTATCGGGATTGTCGGCGCATCGGGCGGCTTTGCTGGTCTTGTTTTACCATTGTCGAAATGTCTTGTAAACCGGGATTCCGAGACTGATCGGGTCTTCCTGGGAGAAGGTCTATTCCTTCGTTGATCGCGAGAGCTTGTCATGGGCTAAGTTGGGACACCCCTGCAGGGTATAAACTTTCGAGAGACGTGCCCGCGGTTATGTGGCAGATGGGAATTTGTTAATGTCCGGTTGTACATAACTTGACACCAGATCCGAATTAAAATGCATCAACCGCGTGTGTAGCCGTGATGGTCTCTTTTCGGCGGAGTCCGGGAAGTGAACACGGTTTCTGGGTTATGTTTGACGTAAGTAGGTGTTCAGGATCACCTCTTGATCATTGCTAGCTTCACGACCGTTCCTTTGCTTCTCTTCTCGCTCTTATTTGCGTATGTTAGCCACCATACTATGCTAGTCGCTGCTGCAACCTCACCACTTTACCCCTTCCTTTCCCATTAAGCTTTGCTAGTCTTGATACCCATGGTAATGGGATTGCTGAGTCCTCGTGGATCATAGATTACTACAACAACAGTTGCAGGTACAGGTTATGCGATGATCATGACGCGAGAGCGATGCTTGCTTGCGTTGAGTTCTTCTTCTGCTTCTTCGATCAGGGGATAGGTTCCAGGTCGGCAGCCTGGGCTAGCAGGGTGGATATTGTTTGAGTTTCTATTTATGTATCATCCGTAGTCGGATGTTGATCTCTTGTATGATTATATTGTATTCGTGTGGCTTTGTGTGCCTTTTGTCTGTATCCCCATCTATTATGTAATGTTGATGTAATGATATCCACCTTGCAAAAGCGTTCCAATATGCGGGTCTATCCTTGGTGGGACCTTCGTGTTCCTTTTGGATAGGGTCGCATGTTGGGCGTGACAAGTTGGTAATCAGAGCCTCGACCGACCCTAGGAGGCCCCTTGATTGTTGGCCGTTGTTGAGTCTAGAAGAAAACTTTTTCGGAGTCTAGTTATATCGGAGAGTAGGAATTCTTTTTACTCCTCAGCCCTTTCGTCACTCTGGTGAGGAATCTTGACGTAGGTGTTTTAAATTACTTCTCTTCCAATTCAAATTTTTCTTTAGGTTCACGCGGTTAGTTTTCCGATCGTTGTTCCTCAGTTCTTTGCATCCGGTGCGTTTCTCGTCAAGTTGACTCAAGCCTCTTCATCTTTGCCAAGTTCAATCCTTAGTTGTTTTCTTTTCCAACCTGCCCACCCTTTTTCTCCTCGGAACCGGAGTCCATAATCGAGTATCCATCCTACTTGTGTGAAGTCTTTGTTTCCTTTTCTCAATGATTTCAACTGGTGTTTTCTCTTCAAGATATTCGCCGGTTTCCCCTTCCATGTTGCCTTTGTTTTCCCGCCCTCCCACCCTCTTTCTTCCCGGAGTCCGAGTCTCTTTCGACCATCAATTCCATTCGTGTGGAGTCTCTTCAGTCTTCCCTCAATTATCTCAACCGGTGGATTCTCGTCTCGTTTGTCATTCTTCATCCCTTTCTTTTTCCGGTGCACACAATTCAAGTTTTTCGTTGTCGATCATATTCTTTCCCTCAGCTTAAATATTTCCCTTTGCTCGTTCGCCTCTCGCCGGTTAATCATTCCGGAGTTCGGAAGACATCTCAGAAGATTCGTCTATGTTCCAATTAATTCGAGGTTGTCACCTCATTCAAATATTTCAATTGTTCCGGTGCATCATCTATCTGTTCAACAATCCTTTCCAACGGTGTTTTCTTTTAGTGGGCCCTAACCCACAGGTCTTTTCCCAGGATCTTACCTGACTCTTCTAATTCCCCCGGAGTCATTCATAATTATTTTTGAGTGTGACGTAAGAATGAATTTCATCAGTCACATGCCTTCGCCAAGATCTCTTTCAAATCATTTCATTGTTGGCTCAACCTCTTCGCTTTTCATTCTTCCGGAGTATCTCAGTAATTTTGGTGGTGTTTCTTGTCGTCATTCTCAGCTTTGAAGATCAAAGAAGAGTTTTTCCTCTAAATCTTGTCCGTTCTCCCGGAGATTCGCGGTGCTAGCTCGACGTTATCCTATCAAATTGTTTCTAGTCATGCAAATTCTTTTCATCCATCCGGAGCATTTCAGGAGTTGCTTTCTCTCTCGATCATCCGGAGGCCATCTTTTCGGAAGATTTCCTCGTTCTAAGTTTTTCAAATTCGTTCTCCAATTATTCTATATCCGTGCCCCTTCGTTCATCTCAGTATTCTTCCGGTGCTTCGTTCAAGTGTTCTTTAATCATCTCATGATCTCTTCGTTCTTTTGCATCTAAATTCCCTCTAGCATATTGCTTCTTCTAATTCTTCCCGGCGATTAATTCTCTTTCACCAGTCTTTTCCGAATTCTTACGGTGGTTCGTTCAAGATTCTTTTTCCTTGATTATCTTATTAATCCATTCGTTCTTTCGAATCCTACCGGTGGTTCATGAAGACCTTCTCAAGTTTGCGATATGTCACTTCTCAATTCTTTTTCAATATGAATAAGTAGTATGCAAAAATCCATTGCTTGTCATCAATTTAATTTGATGAAGGATAAGCATACAATAAATCTTATTCTTATTCCATCCAAGTGAGTAATCCTTTTTCTTCGGAGTTTGTTTTTGATGAATAAATTCTAGTTCCAAGTATTTCATCTTTTCTTTTCCGGAGTTCAAATTTCCTCGGCCATCTCGTCGGTACATCCATCGGAATCATCACAAGGCTTTAATCTTATTCTTTTCATCCTTGGATTCTATCTCATCATCCTTTATTTTACCGGAGTTCTTCATGGCGTTCTTCATGATTCAATTCATTCTTCAAGCGTTCATCAAGATTCTTGTTCAAGGAGTTCTAGTACCTTTTCTTCTTGCATCTCGAAATGCAATTAATTCTCCGTATTCTTTTGAAGTGGAGTTTTGCATTTCTTCGTTCTTCTCAGCTATCCAATCATTTCCGCTTGTGGTCGGAGATCACCTCATAATTTTGATATGTTATCCATAAGTCCACAACAAGCTATTCTTTTCGTTGTTGATTTTCTCAACAACTCCATTTAAACCTTCCTTCTAAAGATGCTTTCAATTTCATTCGTGGCACAAGTTGTCATATTCTTATCCGTTCTTTTCATTCAACTCTTTCAATTCTTTCCGGAGTTTTTGTGTCATGTCCTCATCAAGTATCATTCCGTCCTCTCAAGCTCGTGTTCTATTCCCCCATGTTTCAGCCGAAGTGCTGCCTAAATCCTTTCAGTCTTATCCGTTTCTTTTCTCATTCTAACCACTCCGGTTAGAACGAGTCGTTTCAGAGTCTATCTTGTTTCCATGAGCTTTCGATTCTCGTCATTCTTGTCGTTCCTCTCTTCTTCTCGAGTGCTCTCGATTCTTTGCTTCTTCTCTTGAGTTCTTGTTTCACCTCACCCCTTTTCTCTTCCGTCTCGGTCCTAAGATCTCGGGACGAGATCTCTTGTTAGTGGAGGAGTGTTGTAACGCCCCGGATTCGATGCGCCAGGTGTCCGCTAGTTATTCGCCATCTTTGCCATGTCATTTGCTTGCGTGTTGCATTTTATCATGTCATCATGTGCATTTCATTTTGCATACGTGTTCGTCTCATGCATCCGAGCATTTTCCCCGTTGTTCGTTTTGCAATCCGGCACTCCTATGTCCTCCGGCGTCCCCCTTTTGCCTCTTTGTTGTGAGCGGGTATTAAACTTTCTCGGAATGGCCCGAGGTTTGCCAAGCAGCCTTGGTATAGCACCGGTAGACCGCCTGTCAAGTTTCATGCTATTTGGAGGTCATTTGGCGGGCAACCGTAAAAGCCTTCTTTTGGTTGCAGCCCAACACCCCTTCCAAAGTGGCCCAAAACCCATCCAAACCCCCACCATACTCTCGGTCGTTCAATCACGATCGCGTGGCCGAAAACCGCTCCTCATTTGGACTCTCCTAGCTCCCTCTACATATAAATAGGTACCTTCCCCTCCAAATTCGCGGATGTTTCCTACCCTAACCCTAGCCTCTCTCCCTCTCAGCCGCCGGACGTGTCCGCCCGCCGCCGGACACGCCCGCGCCGCCCGCCGCAGCGAA
>NC_057797.1:401220594-401243316 GCF_018294505.1 Triticum aestivum | reverse complement strand
CCCGGCGCAGCCCGTGCCCCGCCGCCTCCCGCGCGCCGCCCCGCGGTTCTGCCCGCCGGCGCCGCCCTCACGCCTCCTCTCCTCCGCCCCGGCTAGATCCGGCCGCGGAAGGGCCGGATCCGGCAACCCCGAGCTCGCCGGCCACCATCCCCATCTTCTCCGGCGAAGTTCTCCGGCGATCCTCGTAAACCGTGCAGATCCAGAGGTTGACCCCGAATCCACTAAGTCCCAGTTTTTTTGCATTTTCATGCCATGTTCATGCCATCATATCTCTACATCCGTAGCTCCGTTTTGTGCGTGTAATATGTCAAACTGTTCATCTCAACGAGTACATCATTTCATTCCATTGCATCATTTTTATTTGAGCTCATCTTGATGCCCGAAATGCTGTTGGAAGAGTGCATGTTGATGTTAATCTGCTGAAACTGTTATAACTTGCTCTTTTGTCATTTTTGACATGATTTATGTGTGCATCCTATGAGGTTGATGTCTACATGTATGTTGATCTACGCCATGCCATCTTTCCATTGGTGCCAACCATGTATTTTTGTGAGTTGTGTGCTGAGTGCATCGAGCTTGTTAAGGAGGGTACTTGCTGTTGCTGTTTTCCTGGCAGATTCTATTATATTTTGTTGCTATGTTAACATGTTGCTACTAATCATTCTATGCATAATCTGGAGATGTTCTATAAACATGTTTTGATCTACATGTTATGCCCTATCCATCCATGCCCCTGGTTGCATTTATAGCTTGCTGTAGATTGTTCATATCTTGCTCCAAATTTGCTTGATAATGTTGCTATCAGCCTGTTAACATTAAGTTCACTAGTTCCCATGTGTTTTGCTAGTGTTCCATGCACCCTATGACCTTGCTATTGCCATTCTTAGCTTCGTAAACATGTCTTCTTACTGTTGGTTGCCTTGCCATGCCATGTATTGCTCTGTGGTGAGTGGTTCAAGCTCACAAACATGCCTACTTATTGTTGTTTCTACCATGTATGAATCTGTAATATAACTTGCCATGTTTACATGGGTGCCATCATATTTTGTGTGCCTTTTTGGAACATGGTCAGTAAGGGATTGTTGTTCTATGCAATTAGTAGATTCATGCCATGCCTTTGTTTGCCATGTTAAGCTCTTGTAACATGTTGTTTGATAGCTCTAAACATTGCAACCTGATATTATTTCCTGATAAGTCTGAAACTGTCATTATTTGCAATCTTACCATGTCTTTTTGAGCATGATCTATTGATTTCTGGAGATAGCTCAGTGTTCATGTTTTGTTATGCTTTACCTGTAATTCATGCCCATGCCTTTTGTTAATATGTTGGGGTGCTGTAGCTTGTTGTTTTGATGCTTGTAAGATGCCTAGTTGCTGTTATGGACAGATTGTTGTTATGACTTGTATAGAGTGTATGTGTTGCACCGTTGCTCCGTTTTGAGTGTGCTCTATATGAAACTTGCTTGATTTTGCGTGTAGTTTCATATTATCATGTTGCATCCTTGTTTTGAGGTGTTTGCTTGATGTTTGTATGCATTTTGCATCAATGCCATGCCTAACTTGTTTTGCTCATATCTTCTAGGCCGTAGCTCCAAATCTAATGAACTTTATATGTAACTTGACTAGAATTTCATGTAGATCATCTTGGTGCATCTTAACTTTCTGTTTAACAACTTCAACTTAATGCTTGTTCAGATCTGGACCAATTTCGAAATATGCATATGAGGACTTACCGGAATTGTTATATGTTGTTTCCGGCCTCACTTAAACTTGCCTCGATGTGTTGTTCTTGTTTGCATCATCTCTTCCATGAGTAGCTTCATGTAGCTTTGTCATGCATCATGCTTGTTGTGCATCATGTCTTGTCTATGTGTGGTGTGTTTACCATGTTGTGTGCTTCTTCTCGATAGTTCCCGTTTCGTTGCGATCGTGAGGACTCGTTCGACTACGCTTGGTTCGCCTTCGTGGCTTCATCTTCTTCATGGACTCGTTCTTCTTCCTAGCGGGATTTCAGGCAAGATGACCGCTACCCTGGATCTCACTACTATCATTGCTATGCTAGTTGCTTCGTTCTATCGCTTTGCTGCGCTTCCTGTAACTTGTTCTTCAAGCCTCCCAAGTTGCCATGAACCTCTAACCTTTGACACCATTCCTAGCAAACCGTTGCTTGGCTATGTTACCGCTTTGCTCAGCCCCTCTTATAGCGTTGCTAGCTGCAGGTGAAGTTGAAGATTGCTCCATGGTGGACAGGGTTATGTTGGGATATCACAATATCTCTTATATTATTAATGCATCTATATACTTGGTAAAGGGTGGAAGGCTCGGCCCTATGCCTGGTGTTTTGTTCCACTCTTGCCGCCCTAGTTTCCGTCATACCGGTGTTATGTTCCCGGATTTTGCGTTCCTAACGCGGTCGGGTGATTTATGGGACCCCCCTGACAGTTCGCTTTGAATAAAACTTGTCCAGCAAGGCCCAACCTTGGTTTTACCATTTGCCTCACCACCACCTATACCCTTCCCTTGGGTCGGCCAACCCAAGGGTCATCTTTATTTTAGCCCCCCCCGGGCCAGTGCTTGTCTAAGTGTTGGTCCGAACCGAGCAACCTGCGGGGCCACCTCGGGGCAACTCGAGGGCTGGTTTTACTCGTAGCTTGACTTATCCGGTGTTGCCCTGAGAACGAGATATGTGCAGCTCCTATCGGGATTGTCGGCGCATCGGGCGGCTTTGCTGGTCTTGTTTTACCATTGTCGAAATGTCTTGTAAACCGGGATTCCGAGACTGATCGGGTCTTCCTGGGAGAAGGTCTATTCCTTCGTTGATCGCGAGAGCTTGTCATGGGCTAAGTTGGGACACCCCTGCAGGGTATAAACTTTCGAGAGCCGTGCCCGCGGTTATGTGGCAGATGGGAATTTGTTAATGTCCAGTTGTACATAACTTGACACCAGTTCCGAATTAAAACGCATCAACCGCGTGTGTAGCCGTGATGGTCTCTTTTCGGCGGAGTCCGGGAAGTGAACACGGTTTCTGGGTTATGTTTGACGTAAGTAGGTGTTCAGGATCACCTCTTGATCATTGCTAGCTTCACGACCGTTCCTTTGCTTCTCTTCTCGCTCTTATTTGCGTATGTTAGCCACCATACTATGCTTAGTCGCTGCTGCAACCTCACCACTTTACCCCTTCCTTTCCCATTAAGCTTTGCTAGTCTTGATACCCATGGTAATGGGATTGCTGAGTCCTCGTGGCTCACAGATTACTACAACAACAGTTGCAGGTACAGGTTATGCGATGATCATGACGCGAGAGCGATGCTTGCTTGCGTTGAGTTCTTCTTCTGCTTCTTCGATCAGGGGATAGGTTCCAGGTCGGCAGCCTGGGCTAGCAGGGTGGATATTGTTTGAGTTTCTGTTTATGTACCATCCGTAGTCGGATGTTGATCTCTTGTATGATGATATTGTATTCGTGTGGCTTTGTGTGCCTTTTGTATGTATCCCCATCTATTATGTAATGTTGACGTAATGATATCCACCTTGCAAAAGCGTTCCAATATGAGGGTCTATCCTTGGTGGGACCTTCGTGTTCCTTTTGGATAGGGTCGCATATTGGGCGTGACACCTATCCACATCCTGACGACCTTCAGGTATGTCTTTGTTCGAAACCGCCTTAGCTCTACTTCCCCTACTTGCTACATCGCTGCATGTGCATCATTTTCTACCTCTCAGCCCCTCTCGATCGGATGGTCCAACATAACCTATTTTTTTCATCTATTGTTAGAGGTAAAGCTACTTCATGGAGTCGAATCTTGTACACCCCCCGTTTGAAAATACTTGTCATTGAAATGGATGTATCTAGATGTATTTTAGTTCTAGATACATCCATTTTGATGACACATCCATTTTGATGTACTTGGTTCAAACAAGAAATAAAGTGGGGGTGGGGGAATTTAGTATGTACAACGGACTTGGTACAAACAGGAAGGAAAGGGGATGAAAGTAGTACAAACTGGTCATCCAACCGGTCTCTTGGTCGAAAAGGGAAATATAGGGGTAACGCTGTACACAGTGGTATGACCAGGACTAGATTTGCTATCCACACATAGGAGTAGGTGGCTAGAGTGAACAAAAATGGGACCAACCCAGATATGTTTCTTGGATGTTTGTTTCTCGGGGCAACAAACTATGAATCACCACTTTATGCCCCTGTTTACGTACATGGTGCTGGACTACTAGTGCACCCACTATCCCATGCCCTTATACCAAATATTTAGCTGTTCTTAATCTAATGTCCCTGGTAAAAATGAAGCCATGCCACTGTTATAAGCCATGACAAGTTTAGCCAAATGTTTTTGCCTGTAATTGTTTGAGACTCTGACTATTTCCTCTGTACCTTTTTGTGCAAACAGGGATATCCAATTCACCTGGTTGCTGTTGTGACCTTTTGGAGCACTGCACAAAACTCTTCTTAAAAGAAGTGAATTTTGTGCTGTTTAACTGGAATGTCATAATGGAACAGTTGGTTCATTTAGGTGGAACTGCACAAAGGGAGATCTGTGTTCCAATCCTCATCATCCATATTGGCGCCATAACCTTTCTTTTAGGTAAGAATGATATTTAATGCATGTGTTCATCTCTATTTCCCGACTGCCATGAGAAAATAATGCTATTTTTACTAGTACACTTGTACTCCCTCACTGACAAAACCAATTCTGAATTAGAAGGCCAATCATGTACTTGGTTTCACCAACTGATGAGGAGAAAGAGAAATAGAGCATGAAGAGTAAGAAGAAGAATAAATAGTGCCAAGGCAATCTTGTTGAAGCCAGAGGCCTCAGTCAAGGCCATTCAAGGGCTCGGGCAACGACTACCTTACATGTGAGACGATCCTCCAGGGAGCCCTTCCACTTCTGCTGTCTCACTTAATTAATTAGGAGTACTTAAGTACCACTAATTTATTACTGCCTATTTTTCCTGTCGGAGTTAAAAAAATCTTTAATAGGACTATGCTGAATCATGTACGTGTGTATGTTTGTCTACGGAGGTGAATCATGTGGTGGAGCAGGGAGGGAATATTAATAGTGTCATGACATAATAGTGCTATTGTTTTGCATGTCAATTTATTGCCATTGGTTCAATGAGGCAATGTTTTGCGTATTGTCCGTCATGAATTTGATGCTACTGTTTGAGTAATATGCTAATGTCTTCCTATCCTTTCTCACTAAGCTAATGAAGGTTTCACCTTGTTCCTACTTGTGAAAACAGGGATCATGTTGTGCCAATCATACATTTTAGTGGAACTACACAAGACAATACAATGAACTGTATCCCAGCCAGTGCTTTAACTCTGCTGGAAGTTCTTGATAATCTTTCGATATAATCTCAGCACTAGTAAAGAAGAGTGATTTCAACCATACATTTGAAGTGCACAAAAATATATACTATTGAGTGATTCCAGTGAGTGCTTTATCATCTCTTATGGGACTACATGAATAAGCTTTTTTTCTCAGGTTGGTACGGGCCTAAGGCCTTCATCCATATTAGTTTGCTGTCATCTCTATTTGTATTGTGCTACTGTCATGAGAAACTCCTTTATCTTTGCACGTTAAAGTTTTGCAACCTATGATAAATGGCAATGCTTTGAGTGTTGAGCTAATTGGCACTGATTAAATAAAATAATACCTCTCTTTAAGCAAGACTACTATGTTGCTAACTTTACCCATTAAGATAATGAGGGTGCTTCTATTTGTTAGTGTATGTTTCATCAGCTAGTCCCACTATTACAGGAATCTCACTCTCTCAATATATCTGCCAATAGGGATGCTCGATTTTGGTGGATTTGCACAAAAACATTGGGTGCTTCATTGCCTCGACAGCTTCCGTCCTTTCCTGTCAGTCGCTAATCTCAGCTTGCTTTCTTCCTTCGCTGTCAGTCACTTCGCTTATCTCGGCTTCCAGTCAAAGGAAATAGTAATTGATATGCTACTTCACACAGGTTGGTACTGGTCTTTATCCTGATTATCGTGCTTGTCATGTGTTGGTAATTTGGTATTGTGCTACTGTTTGCCAATTTTATAAAGGAGTAACTTGGAGCCTGAACTTGCAGGCAAATCATTGCATTTGGTAATTTCAGTAGAACTGCACAAAATGATCAGATGGACAGATACTTATGCTGCTGCCATGTACTCCAAAGTTCACTCAGACAAGCATCGATGTTGACAAGAAGTGCCTATATTCATTCGAGTATCAACCGGCGTCAACCTATTATCAAACTCCCAAGTATTAGGAGAGTGAACGCCAAAAATATTGCTTGGCGCATAGCCTAGAAGAACACAATCCAGTCTTTGGTCCCAACTTGTGCCTTTTGGTTATCGGCAGATATGGTAGCGAACTGTATGGCATGGAGTCTAAAGATTCCACACAAGTTGGTTGACGCGTATATTCATCTGGCACTTAATCAGTCTGCACGCCAAGGATGCTCCATTTTAGTTGAACTGCACAAAAAATTTGGGTGGTTCATTTTCTCAACCGCCTCCTTTCTCGTCTGCAATGTAGAATTTTGGCGAGCTACAGGACCAAGATGAGCCAGTAAACTAGTTGGATGAAAGTAGTGGCCAAGTTGCTCAAACCTCGCTCAACACGAGGCCACTATTTGAGGATAAACCTACAAGCAAAGTTCAGATTGTCTGTGCTGCCTCTTATGTACCCGAAAGTTTACTCGTATAAGAACTAATTTTAGCAAGAAGTACCTCTAACTGAACACCATTTACCAGTCTGTACCCTAGGTAATTAAAGTTCGTCCATGGATCATATTGGCTGTGATCTCAATCATTTGGATGCATAAACATACTGAACATGTGTATATCTGAATCTTTTTGTGAATTATGTATGAATATTGTCGTGTGATCTATCAATCATTTGGATGCATAGATATGCTGACCTTGTGTATATATGAATCTTTTGAGTTGTTCATAGTGAATGTTGGCTATGAATATGAACGTGTCCTGAGAACCTAAGTTTGATACGAATGTTTACCTGTTTTGTTGTATTTGTGTGTGAACTTGTTAGTATGCCTACTGTGGGGTATGTGGCGTGTGGGTGTCAACGGCACACCTTCCCGAGAAGAATTGCACCTGCTTTGTTAGGGTAGCAACGGCGCATCAGCTTGTTTTAATCTTTTTATTACTCTGTCTTCCCCTCTCCCCTGCTCAAGCCTTGACATAATGTTTTCGGCCTCAAAACAAACATAGTATTGCGTTGTTTTTGGGGCTTGATGAAAAATCGAGTGCTGGTTTCTGTAGGTTGGCCTGCCCAGCAAATGGGCTGCTGGTCCACCACGACAGACTGGGAGGCTAAAAATACAAGTTGTATGGTGCAGAGGCAAGTAAAAAACGCTATAGAGAGCCATCCACTGAAGAAAAAAATCGCTCCTGATGTGTTTCTTCAGTCGTGTCGCCGGCCCCCTCTTTAATCCAGTGCGCTAGGGGATCTGGTATCATTTTTTTTCCAGAGGGCGAACAAGTATCAGCTAGGCCTAGGTTTTGTATTTTAACATGCGTAGCCCACAACATACGGAGACAGTGGTTTCAACTTATTTTTTGAGGTCCATACCGGCCTATGGCCTTTTTCTTAAAGATCGGCAGCCCAATGTATTTTTTTTAATAAAAACGCAAGCATATATATAAGAATAATAATTCTGTGTCCAATTTATGTTTTCCCTTCTAACCACATTATATATATATATTTATATTATTACTATTATCGTATATTTTATAGAGACTTATATATACATTATAAAAACATCCCACGTGTTATTAACTTATAAAAGTAAATGTTTAACAGAAGTTGGCAAGGAAAATCCTGGTGATTGCGTACAAAAGCTTGCAAAGATTTTAAGGACCAATTTAATAATAATGCACTCATTTTTATTTTGAGCAATAACTCGCTAATTTGTTAATTATATATATATATATGTATATATATATGTGCCTCTCCAGTTTATTCTTTGATATTAATTGCTCCTTCTAACATAACATTATATATATAACGAGCCCAGCTAATTAGTGTATTTCAAGGAAGTGCAAATGGGCTAGGATTTCTTAGAAAATATAAATGGGCCGAATTGACGCGAAATTATTTGTTCACCCAGCCCAGCAAATGGACTGTACAGTCTAGAAAACATGGCTTAAATATATGCCACATTTTTGCAGGCTGACATGTGGGCCAATAGGTCGAAGCCTACGCAGGGCGTTGTCAACTTGGTCAACAAATGATTGTGACATCCACGATCATTGGATTTATATCCAACGGCCGGCATGCACCTTCAATCTCTCGTCTTCTTCCTCCAGCGTCGTCGGGACTGTCTGGTCCGGCCTCCGGCAGCTAGCGGCTCTGCTTAGCATGCATCGCTGCAAAGCGCTACCCCACCGCCGGCCATGCTATCCCTCCACCCCTCGACACCTCATGTTATTCTCCACAGACTGCAGCCCCACGCTGCAACAGAACCAATTATAACCCTTCTCCTCCTCTCAATCTGCGACTTCACTGCCGCGTCTTCCCATCTCCGAGTCATTCCCGTTCGGGGACTCGCCGTTGTCCACCGCCTCGCTGGGCTCGGTGCGGCGTTGTCAACAAACAAGAGTCTTAGGAAGAGGACTGTACGTGGAGAGCCTGACGGTTGGGACCCACGAGGTCCATGGTCACACACAAGGAAAGTTCCTCCTTATTAAGCTGAAAAAATGTTTCCTCCACCTGACAGCTAGGACCCACCGGCTATATCTTCGCACGGAAGGAAGTGCCTCCTTGTTTTGCAAAAAAATATTCATCCCGTTGAAAGCTGGGACCCGTCAGATTTGGTGGCTGACTTGTGGGCCTACTAAGCGGACGTGTACGCACGGCTTTGTCAACTTAATCAGCAAATGATTCTAGCAGTTGGCCCGTTGGATGTTAATCCAACAGCCGTGCTCCTTCTTCAACCTCTGTTCTTGCACCTGTCTCCCGTGGGCGGCACCGCGGATGTGCTGCCACACACCCAAACCAGTCATGTTTCCCACTCCTCTCCATCTGTGACTCCACTGCCCCGTCTTCCCCATCTCCGGCTCATTCCAGTCTAGGGCCTCGCCGTCATCCACCGACCTTGGTGCGCTCGGCACGGTGTGGTCAACATGGTCAACAACCGAGAGTCATCGGGAGATGACTGTATGTGAGAGGTTGACAGTGGGGACGCACCACGCACATGGACGCATGCATGCAACGGAACACGGCATGGTCAACATGGTCAAGGAACGACTTCCATCAGAAGTGTACTGTATGTGGAGAGGCTGACAGCTGGGTCCATGGCCGCAGTAAGGAAGTGCCTCCTTATTATGCGGAAAATAATGATTCCACCTGACAACAGGGACCCACTAGACGGGCCACCGTATTTTGCGAAAAAATGTTTCCCCCCTGACTGCTGGGACCCACCTGACGGGCCACCGTATTTCACGAAAAAAACGTTCCCCCTGTCAGCTTGGACCCACCGGAAGTGCCTCCTTATTATGCACAAAAAATGAATACTCCCCTGCTAGCTGGGACCCACCTTGGTGGGAGGCTGACTTGTGGGCCTACTAAGTTGACGGGGACGGATGGCTTTGTCAACTTAGTCAATATGAACGATTCTAGCTCTAGTGACCGTACGATGTCCATCCAACGGCCGTAGTGCTTCTTCAACCTCTGGTCTTCTTGCTCCAGCAGCCCAAAGCAGCACCGGTCATGCCGCATGATGCTGCCTCCCGTGGCCGGCTGTGATGCCGCAGCGGACTTACCGCCCCCTACTACTCCCACCGCTGGCCAGGCCATCCCTCTACTCACTCACACCCCCTGTTATTCTGCGGCGACGGCAGCCTCACACCGCAGCCGAACCAGTGAACCCTCATACTCCTCTATGCGTGGGCATCCACTGCCGCGTCTTCCCCGGCTCCGCGTCGTCCCCTTCCTAGGCCTCGCTGTCGTCCATCGCCCTGGTGCTCTCGGTGCAGCGTGGTCAACGTGCTCAAGGAACGACTTCCATCAGACGTGGACTGTACGTGGAGAGGCTGACAGCTGGGTCCACGGCCGCAGCAAGGAAGTGCCTCCTTATCACGCGCAAAATAATATTCCTCCACCTGACAGCAGGGACCCACCAGATCGGCCACCGTATTTTGTGAAAAAACGTTTCCCCCTGACTGCTGGGACCCACTAGCTACATCTTCGCACGCAAGGAAGTGCGTCCGAAAAAAAGTGATTCACCCCCCGACTGCTGGGACCCACCGGCTACATCTTCGCACGCAAGGAAGTGCCTGACAGTCGGGACCCACCTGGTCGAAGCGTACGTAGCGTTGTTATTATGGTTGCGAACATGTATGTACATACTGGTCGATGTAGAGGCGCGCACATGTCGTAGTAGAGGCGCGCACGTAGCATGTAGGCGTACGTACAATGGCCAGGGTGCAAGAAAGTAAATACGGCCACGTACGTACATACAGGTGTCGGTGTCAAAACCGGCGGATCTCGGGTAGGGGGTCTCGATCTGTGCGTCAAGGCTGATGGTAACAGGAAGCAAGGGACACAGATGTTTACCCAGGTTCGGGCCCTCTCGATGGAGGTAAAACCCTACTTCCTGCTTGATTAATATTGAAGATATGGGTAGTACAAGAGTAGATCTACCACGAGATCGTAGAGGCTAAACACTAAGAGCTAGCCTATGATGGTATGATTGTAATTGTGATCGGCCTTCTAAGGACCAACCTCTCTGGTTTATATAGACACCGGAGGGGGCTAGGGTTTACATGTAGTCAGTTACGAGGAAGGAAATATAACATCCGGATCGCCAAGCTTGTCTTCCACGCAAAGGAGAGTCCCATCCGGACACGGGCCGAAGTCTTGAGTCTTGTATCTTCATGCTTCAATAGTCCGGATGTTGTACACAGTCCGACTGTCCGGATACCCCCTAATCCAGGACTCCCTCAGTAGCCCCTGAACCAGGCTTCAATGACGATGAGTCTGGCGCGCAGTATTATCTTCGGCATTGCAAGGTAGGTTCCTTCTCCGAATACTCCAAAGTGGTTATCGAACACGTAGACCGTGTCCGGATCTTCAAGATGATCTTCACATAGCATAAGTCTGATCCGCTGGCAATGTTCGTGCGTTGTGCCCTTGCATCGTGGCCTGGTCCAATGCGAACCGGCGTTTCTTACACCACCTTGACGGGTTACGAGGCGGTTTTATTGGCACGTCCCGTCGAGGCAGAGATCGTGTTCCTCTTATTACGGGATTTTCCATAGATATGGGTGTGCGTGACCCCACGACGGCCGTTGGTATAACTCCGTGTGTTTTTAGATAAGCCTCAAACGGTCACACCAAGGACTCTTGATATTCACCCTCTTTATAAAGGGGTCGAGGCCTATGCCTCTTTTCCACCTTCCTCGCGCCTTCTCGCACCTCGAGTTCTAACACCCAAAACCTAAGCTCCAACCCCCCCAGATCCTCCAATATGTCCAGATCTGACCCTCAAGGCTGGTGGGTGGCCTCCTCGATTCAAAAGGAAGACATTGCAAAGCTTAGGGAGGTTGGATACCTGACCGCCGACATCCAGCACAGGCTTCCTGCTCCAGGGCAGGTTATTCCCACATCGGAGCCCAATGAATGCGTCGTGTTCGTCCCTCACTTGCTCCGCGGCTTGGGCTTCACCCTCGATCCCTTTGTGAGGGGGCTCATGTTCTACTATGGGTTGGATTCTCACGATCTAGCTCCAGACGCCATCCTCCATATCTCGTCATTCATTATCGTGTGCGAGGCTTTTCTCCACGTCACCCCACACTTTGGCTTATGGCTCAAGCCTTCAATGTGAAGCCGAAGATGATCGAGGGGCGACATGTGGAGTGCGGAGGTGCCGTAATAAGCAGGAACGTCGATGCCCCATGGCCAGAGGTTTTTTTCCCAGAAGTATCCGATGTATGGAAACGGGGGTGGTTCTATGTCACGGCTCCCAGAGGCACAAAGTGGGTGGCTGCTCCCGAGTTCCGCTCGGGCACTCCATCACAACTAGCGTCTTGGATCGACGTAGGACGGAATTGGGGGCCCGCTGGTGATGTACCAGTACTGCAGAATCGCATGCGGGAGCTTCTTGAGAGGGACATTAACCTCGTCAGCATAATGCAAGTGATGTTAATCCGACGGATGTTGCCGTGCCAACGCCGGCCTCTCCCGATGTGGGAGTTGAATCCGGAGGGTCCGCGGACTGTCAAGCACTTCTTCGGCTTGAAGCTCGAAGGGATGTGCAAATTATTCTTCGGACAGAAAGTAGAGTGTTCGGACACCACCGAGGATGCGGGCCTAAGCTGCAATCGCCTAGATACCCAAGTAAGTACCCTTGATACCGGACACCTTGTTTTGAATTTGTCATAATTGTTTATTCTGAAAATCATCCGTGGCCATGAATGGCTAAGCAAGGTGGAGAGAATCAGGTGTCCGGCGCCCCTTCCCGAAGGTTCTCCTGGTCCCACCATGGCCAAGATGCTTGACCGGGTACTCAGCAGAATGCCCTCAGGGAAGGATAAGGGGAAGAACAAAGAAACCGAACTCCACACGCTACGCACCCGAACCGGGGGAATTACCTCCCCTAGGGAGGATAGTAGGGAAGGGGAGGCTAAGGCCTCCTCCCCGCGCGGGAAGAAGAGGGCCACCTCTGAAGACCTGGAGACGCAAATGCCCGAGCAAGGGAAGAAGGTATCACCAAGGGGCTCTACCGCGACGGGCATCCTCACCGCGTTATGCCCGCCAACGGGCCAGCCCTCCACCGAGCTGTAAGTCAATCGTTAATTCGAAGGTACTGTGCTTCTCCTAGATTAGTAACCAGGATTCGCCTTGTGTAGTCCGGCTAGCAGCTCTTCTTGACAGAGTTCGTCTTCGGGGGATCTTCCTCCAGAGATGATGGAGAGTGAGACCCCGCCCACCTCTCCGACTCATGAAGCGGGCGACACCGAGGTGTCGTCACGGAGGAGTCCGGATCTGCCGAAGCCGGAAGCCAATGCGTCAGCCCCCCTAAGCCCGGAGCGTTTGGCTCCCATGAGGGGCGATGGGGAGGGTCCGGCATAGTTTAATGTCCGGCCGGACGCACTGACAGGCCTACTGGAGCGAGCTGCGCTCTTGGAGGAGCACCGCTCATTAATGAGCGTGGTGCTCAAGAAGATTTCATCCGCTACAAGCGGTTTGAATGAAGCATTTACAAGCCTGCTTAGAGGCTTTGAGGTATGTAGTGAAGAATACACCATTTTATGGCTGAGAGGCACGCATTAGGTTTGCTCCATATAGATAGTAGCCCCTGAGACTCTGGTTGCCCGCCCTAGGCGGCAAGCGGGGGATCATAAACCAATGATTGATTTGTAAATACGTGCAGGTAATTGTGGGTCCGGCCGCCGACCAGTTTGTTGAAGTTGCCGAACTAACGAGGCAGATTGGATCGATTGATGCCGATATCGTGCTGGTGAATGAGCGGCTGGACAAATCACAAGGTATGTGCCCTGCCTTCCTTTGTATAGGAAAATAGCAAGGTGGCATGATATTAATGTAATATGTTTGGACTGCAGATGGTGCTGCTGCCGTGGAGGCCCTGAGGGCAGAACTTGCTCTAGGCAAGGAACAAGCTCGGGTGAGCAATGCGGTTGCCCTAAAGGCGCCCGAGGAATTAAGGGCCGAACAGGCTGCTCATCGCCGAAGCGAGGAAAAGATAGCCGAAATGGCTGTCGAGTTAAAAAATGCCGCTGACCGGTTGAGCTCCTTAAAAAGGAGCATGCGGATAATTCGGCCGACCTGAACAAGGCACTTAATGCCACCAAGGAAATACGGACCGAGCTTAGGGGTGCGCTGAAGGAGCTTCAACAGGCCGGTAAAATCGCGGCTGGTGGCTCCTATTTGCTGTGGACGAAGTTTTTCTATCCGAAGTACGCTCCCCTGGATGGACGCTGGAGTCCTGCGGACGCATATGCGGATTTGGCGAAGATTACGGCTGATGCTGCCGAGTTCTTCAAAGATCAAGGTGATAAGGAAGTGGAGAAGCTTTTCTTGTCGCAATTCAATGCTCCCACTCGCCCGCTGCCGTTAAGTGACAAGATGACTTC
Organism: Triticum aestivum; assembly: GCF_018294505.1. Taxonomy (NCBI): domain Eukaryota; kingdom Viridiplantae; phylum Streptophyta; class Magnoliopsida; order Poales; family Poaceae; genus Triticum; species Triticum aestivum. The sequence continues at coordinate 401,229,190 of NC_057797.1, read as the reverse complement.
TGTACAGGAGCTTCACAGGCTGTCCGGGCTTGCAATGCGGCTTGTAATAGACCATCTTTGGCCAAAGGGGCCTAAGCCAGTCAGTTACTTTGGCCTGGTGCAATAATTCCTTGGGGCCGTGCCCCGGATCGATGCCATGAGAAGGTCGACGTGCATAGAAGGTGCGCGGATGGCTCTTGCCCACGTTAAAGCCTATTGGACGGATATGGAGGCCACCATTATAGCGACCCAGGATCCGGCGGGGGGCCAATATCTGGCTGAGCACTACTTGGCGCAGATCACAGAGGGTGCCCGTCTAGTAGAGGCGCAGTGCTCGAAGAATGTCTTGTTCGAGTGATGAATCGAATCATTGTAAAAACAATGTTTATTTTGATTATAAGGCTATATTTATACTGTTTGCCTGAAAATATGATTGTGTCCCTGTGCGGCCGTTTATATATATATATATATATATATATATATATATATATATATACATACATACACACTCACAATATTCTAATCCTGGTGTCGGTGTACTAAAGTAGGGGTACCTTAGTACCCCGAACTTGTGCACGGGCAGTCGCAGCGTCCCGCGGCAAGGCTTGCCGGGCGCCCGCCAAGATCCTCCGCCATTCCCATTTCTGCCATTCAAGAACAAAGTGTTAACTGAGAAGACAAGGCCCCGGCAAGAGGAGCTTGCCGGGAAGGGCAAGACCCCGGCAAGAGGAGCTTGCCGGGAAGGACAAAGACCCCGGCAAGAGGAGCTTGCCAGGAAGGCCAACCAAGGCACTTCAGAAAACTTGCCGCGACGCCCCGCGCGTCCCGGCAAGGCCCGGCGAGCGGCAAGCTCGCGGGTGCGACAAGACAACGGCCGCGGCAAGGTGCTTGCCGCGGCAAGGCTGCCACTCTGCACCCAAGCTCCAGCGCATCCAACGACGTGTCACCCCAGGACTATCCCAGGAGCACGTGGCGAGGCGCTGTGCAGCCATGCGGTGCGAGGTGGCAAGCGAAGCTGACAAGGAGGCCATCGTGGCGATCGGTGGCGCCCCTAACGGTCGCTTCCTTGCACTGTTGGGGCGACCAGACGGGCATTAAATGCCCCTGTCCCCTGCCGTCAGAGTTAGGTAGGGGACATTGTTGGTAGCAGTTGTACCAACCTGCGTTTTTACCTTTCTACCCCTCTTTCTACGCTGCCACCTGTCGGTGACCCCTTTAACCTATAAAAAGGAGGCCCATGCACACGTAGAAGGGGTTCCGGGGATTCGACACATTCAACACCACAACACGCTCACACTCTTGAGCAAGAACATAATACCAACACAAAGCAGCAGTAGGAGTTTTATCTCTCCGGAGAGCTCCGAAGCTGGGTAAAAGTCCCCCCCGCGTGCCCTCGCCTCGATCTGCTCTGCGTGCGCCCTCCGCTCCCTTGCCGGACCAGAAGGGGCCCCCTTTGCCCCATAGGTGCTTGTTCCCCACGACATCTTTGGCGGGCCAGGTAGGGGGGCGTCGAGGTCGTGTGTATCTGATCCGGCGTCTGCGCACGCTACATCAGCATCTTCATCAACATGCCACCGAAGAAGAAGACTTCGGAGGTGGCCGCTCCGTCTGCGACCGTCCTACCGCCAACGGAGCAAACGGGCGGTGGGGTGGACGCCGGCGGAGGAGCGGGCGCCAGCGGGGGGACTCACATCGTCACCAGGTCCAAAGACAAGGCCCCGCAAGGTTCTGCGTCTGCACATCCACCGCACCCCTCTCAGGAGGTGCAGGATCGACAACGCCACGGTGCTCCTAGCACCGTACTCGCGTTGGAGCAAGGCCAAGCTGGTGGGTCACGGGACGTTCAAAGCCAGCATGCACGCCAGCACGCTGGCACGAGCGCAGTACGGTCGCCTGGGCGGGATGTTGCTCCTTCTAACACTGTTAGAAGTTTGAGCATGTCCTGCACCTCGCGTCGCTCACCACCGCCACCCAAGACTCCAGAGGAAGCGCTGGCCCGAGCCCAGCTGCTTCTAGATTACCCTCCAGCGCCAGACAAGATCGACGACTGGAGGGCCGCCATTTATAGCCTCATTGGCTTCGCCAACGGCGACAAGCCCCGGCAACCGAGCACATCGAAGCCCCGGCAAGACGCCCAGGCGTAAGCCGACGCCGGCAAGACCGCTGGGGGTGCCACCACCATGCACTCCCCGCCCCGAAGGCCAAGATCGCCGACTCGCCGGGCCAACCTCGACGCCGACTCCACTGCGTCGTCGGACCCGCGAGCTCGCCGCGATCAATGCCAAGTTCTCCAAGAACGACGACACAAAGACGCTCGCACTCGCATCGAGCGCAGAAGAGAAGCGCGACGTCAATCTGACCAGCGCGCTGGGCCCACTGTCGATATGCATGCGCCAGGGGAACCAGGCGACTTGCCGTACGCGGTAGGCTGCCCTGCGTTCACCCGTGAGCTGCGGCAAGTCCAGCGGCCCAGTACCAAGAACTTCAAGCCAGACGTGCCCGATAAGTACGATGGCAGGATACATCCGTCGAAGTTCCTCAGCGTCTACACCATCGCGGTGCAGGCTGCCGGGGGGCGCGACGAGAAGAACCTCGCCAACTACTTCCCGCTGCTGCTCAAGCCCAACGTCAGATCTTGGCTCATGCACTTGCCGGACGACTCCATCTCTTCGTGGGCGGACCTGTGCCATCAGTTTGTCGGCGCCTTCACAGGTGGCCACAAGCCCCATGGCCAGGAAAGCGACCTTCATCTGCTCGCCCAGAAGGAAGGAGAACCCCTGCGCAAGTATATACAGAGATTCAGCCAGGTGCAGCGCAACATCCCAGACGTCCACCCTGCCGCGGTTATCAGCGTGTTCCATCAGAACGTGCGTAACCGCAGGATGAGGGAGGAGATGGCGATGTGCAAGATTAGAGATGTCAGGGAGCTCTACGCTCTGGCCGACAAGTGTGCACGGGCTGAAGAGGGGAGGGGACTCCCAAAAGAGAACGCAGGAGCAGAAGGATCTGACAGTGAGGAGGATGCCCCTCTGGCAAAGAAGAACCGGAGGCGGAATAACAGAAAGAGAAAGGCTAAGGATGTGCTAGTTGTCGAGCAGTCCGGCAACGGAGGCGGTTCCGAGAAGGCCAGAACTGGCGACTCCGGCGAGGCTGTGGTAGCCGCCGACAAGCAGGATGGCTCCGGCAAGCAGTATTGCAAGATCCCGGGGGAAGAAGAACAAGACCAAGTCCTGCAAGAGTAGCTCTGATGCCCACTCCGGCAAGTGCACCTCTTCGGAGTGCTGCGCTACCGTCGAGGACGCACCATCGAGCTCCACCGGCAAGTGCAAGAAGGCAAAGACAGCTTCACCAGAGACCAAGAAAGTGGCCGCCAAGGAGGACGGCACTGGTGGTACCTTCACTATCAGTGCCACGCTTGATCCTAAATAGGAAAGCGCTCTCGTTGCTTTCCTGCGGGCGAACGTCGATGTGTTTGCATGGCAACCATCTGACATCCCCGGTGTTCCCAGGAAAGTAATTGAGCACCACCTTGCCGTCTGCCCTCACGTGCGGCCCATCAAGCAGAGAGTTAGGAAGCAAGCAGTGGAGCGTCAAGAGTTCATTGCAGAAGAAATCAAGAAGTTGGAAGCAGCAGGCCTGGTCCGAGGAGTACTCCATCCAACGTGGTTAGCCAATCCAGTAGTCGTGCGCAAGGCGAACGGGAAGTGGAGGCTTTGTATTGACTTCACTGATGTTAATAAAGCTTGTCCCAAGGATCCATTTCCCTTGCCGCGCATTGACCAGATTGTCGACTCCACAGCGGGATGCGATCTGCTTTCATTCCTTGATGCATACTCAGGATATCATCAGATCTTCATGGCAGAAGAGGATGAAGAGAAAACCGCATTCATTACTCCATGTGGCACGTACTGCTTTGTACGGATGCCTTTCGGACTAAAGAATGCCGGTTCAACATTTGCAAGAGTAGTCAGTCACGCTTTTGAGCCACAGTTGCACAGAAATGTAGAAGCTTACATGGATGACATAGTGGTCAAGAGCAGAGACAGAGCAACTTTGATCCAAGATTTGGATGAGACCTTCACAAATCTGGGCAAGATCAATCTCAAGTTGAATCCCGAGAAGTGCGTGTTTGGAGTTCCTTCCGGCAAGCTTCTCGGATTCTTTGTATCTCAGCGGGGGATTGAAGCCAATCCCGACAAGATCAAAGCAATTGAGCAGATCGAAGCACCGAAGCGAGTCAAGGACGTACAGAGACTTGCCGGCTGTGTTGCTGCTCTCAGTAGGTTCATCTCCAAGTCTGCTGAGCGCGCCCTGCCATTTTTCAAAATTTTGAGAAAGGCAGGTCCAATGAAATGGACTCCGGAAGCGGAGGCTGCGCTGCAGGACTTGAAGAGATACCTATCCTCCACTCCAACACTTGTCGCACCTAAGCCACAAGAGAAGTTGCTGCTATATCTGGCGGCAACCAATCAAGTGGTTAGTGCTGCGTTAGTTGCGGAGAGGGAGGCAGATGATGAGCCAGTGACCGCGGCAAGCGAGTCCAGCAACAAGCAGGGGGCTTCCCCGACAAGTTCTGGTTCCGGCAAGGATGGATCTGTACAGTTGCCGGAAGAGAAACAGAAGAAGATGGTGCAGCGCCCAGTTTACTTTGTCAGTTCCCTTCTGCAGGGGGCTAGATCAAGGTACTCTGGTGTGCAGAAGTTGCTTTTCGGCCTACTCATGGCCTCGAGGAAGCTGCGCCATTACTTTCAAGCACATGAGATCACAGTTGTCACTCGCTTTCCGCTGAAGAGGATACTGCAGAATCCAGAAGCAACAGGCAGGATCGTCGAGTGGGCACTGGAATTGTCAAGCTTTGGCCTCAAGTTTGAAAGTACTTCAACTATTCAGAGCCGAGCATTGGCAGAATTCATAGCAGAATGGACGCCGACACCAGATGAAGAAACTCCGGAGAGGAGCACCCCCATCAAGGAAGCTAGCAAAGAATGGATCATGTACTTTGATGGTGCCTTCTCGCTGCAAGGCGCCGGTGCGGGCGTACTACTTGTCGCCCCCACCGGAGAGCACCTCAAGTACGTGGTCCAAATGCACTTTCCCAAGGAGCAAGCAACAAACAATACTGCAGAGTATGAAGGCTTGCTTGCCGGACTCAGAATAGCAGCAGAGCTTGGGATCAAGAAGCTTATTGTCATGGGTGACTCACAGCTTGTCGTCCGCCAAGTTAACAAAGATTATCAGAGTCCGTTGATGGAAGCATACATCGATGAAGTGAGGAAGCTAGAAGAACATTTTGACGGCCTGCAGATGGAACATGTTCCAAGAGCTCAGAATGACATTGCAGATGGCCTGTCAAAGTGTGCCGCACTCAAGTTGCCTATGGAACCAGGGATTTTTGTGCTCAAGCTGACTCAACCATCTGTGCATCATCAGCTGGACAGAGCAAAAAGAGAAAGTTGGTCACTAGCGACTACTTTCCGGCAGAGCTCCCCGGAGCCGCCGCTAAGAAAGTCCCCAGGATCAATACAGAGAGCGCTGAGGGGCAGTCTGCTCCGACAAGCCCTAGGGTTTGTTTTGTTGAAGCAGACGCTCCCGACAAGCCATGTCCCGACACGCTTGCCGGGGAGCATCACGCTCCGGCAGGGTCTCAGATACTTGCCGTAGAAGCGGATGTTCCCGCAGCAGCATTTGCGCCTTTAGTCCTTGTTGTCGAGCCGCAAGCTTCGACATGGGCACAGCAGATCGTCCGATTCCTTCAAACAGGAGAACTTCCCGAGGAACAAGAAGAAGCAGAAAGAGTAGCCCGGCAATCAAGTATGTACCAGTTTGTCGATGACATACTGTACAGAAGAAGATTCAATGGAGTGAAATTGAAGTGCATTTCCCGGGAAGAAGGACAAGAGCTGTTGGCGGAGATACATGGAGGCATATGTGGTCACCACATTGGCGCAAGAGCGCTTGCCGGCAAGGCTTTCCGGCAAGGTTTCTTCTGGACGACAGCCCTCCAGGATGCAACTGCACAAGTAACCAAGTGTGAAGCGTGCCAGTTCCACTCCAAACAGATTCACCAACCAGCTCAAGCTCTCCTAACAATCCCTTTATCCTGGCCATTTTTGGTCTGAGGGCTCGACACTCTCGGCCCCTCTCCCCTCGTATACGGATCGCCTCGAGTGCTCGCTTATGATGAGCTACAACAAGAGCAGCTGCGGCAAGACGACACACTGCTCCTCGAGGTAGATCGTCTTCAGGCTGCGGTACGAGCTGCTCGCTACCAGCAAGCTTTGCGCCGCTACCATAGCCGCAAAGTTGACGCCAGAAGCTTCGAGAGGGAGAGGATGAAGGTGTGGACCGAGAGTCGTTCAAAGACGTACAGCCTCGCCGGGACGCAGAAGACAGAAAAGGTAAGTTGCCAAAGTTGGAGCATGATCAAGTTTTAAATTTTTAAGTTATATTCCTTGAACGTCCGTGCCTTGTATGGAAAACCTGTGCGCAGAGGAATCGACTCGTGGCTAAGTTGCGCCCTTGATTTGTTTTCGAGTCCGCTCAACAATACAAGTGCGCTGCAACTAGCCCCGACAAGGTTTCTTGCCGGAGGCAACACCGCCAGCAGGCTGCTGATGTTCCGCACTCAGCAAGTGTGTTCGCGCCGGCAAGTTCCCTCAAAGCGTAGGGTAAAAACATACAAGGGATGTAACAGAGTAAAGGATATAACATAGCAAGCTTTGCCCAGAATAAAGTTATATATTACAGTAAATAACTTGCCGCGCTCTAAGAGATTGTTCCTATGACACGTCTAGCAGCGGCAAGAACAAGGAAAGGAGAGAAAGGTGCGCCGGCACCTGGGTCCCGACAAGCCAGAGTTGCCGGGGGCTGCGATATCAGATAAGTTTTTCGTCCCTCGTCATGCATCCTCTTATGGACTGGGGAATGCGAAGCCGCGTCCTTGAACAACCGTGCCTTGTATGAAAAACCTGTGCGCGGAGGAACCGGCTCGTGGCTAAGTTGCGCCCTTAATATGTTTTCGAGTCAGCTCAACAATATAAGTGCGCTGCAACTAGCCCCGACAAGGTTTTCTTGCCGGAGGCAACACCGCCAGCAGGCTGCTGATTTTCCGCACTCAGCAAGTGTGTTTGCGCCGGCAAGTTCCCTCAAAGCGTAGGGTAAAAACATACAAGGCACAGAATCAAGTAAAGGATGTAACATAGCAAGTTTCCCCTTTTCATTAAAGAAAAAAACATCCCACTCGGGTACAGTCCATAGAGGATGAAAAACATGAAAGAGAGGATTACAAGTTTTAAATGCAGCTAAGGCCCGAAGGCTTACAAATTAAAAAGATAAGATGCCCGTAATCCCTTTCCTGTCCCCCTTTTCAGGAGGTAGGTCAAGGAGGCGAAAAGGGAAAAAGAGGCGCCTAGGTGAGCTACGGGTGCCAGAAGACACCAAGAGAACATCCCGGGGGCCGTCCGGGGGCTGGACGGTGATGGCGGCACCGGAAGCAGAGCTCGAAGACGGGGCGGCAGGACGTCAGCACGCTGTCGAGGGCACCACGCCCTCGTACTCCGACTTGACGGCCTTGCCGCCAGCCCTCTTCCTCTTCCGCGGCCTCCCTACGCCAGCCGCCCAAGGATACGACCCCAGGGAGTTCAGGAGGCCGGCGACCCGGATGATGGGGTCGACGGTGACGCGCGAGGCGACACCCGACGCCTAGTCGGGCCTGCCACCCTCGTCGTCGCTGTCGCTCTCCTCCTCGTCACTCTCGCTCGAGGGGGAGTCTTCGCTAACGGAGGAGCTGTCCACGCAGCATCTCGCCCGAGTGCCGGAGTCCCCGAAGACCTTGACGGAGAGCAGGTCGCCCTCCATCAACTTAAAATGGAGGGTAAACCCCGCCGTCAGGCTGTGGATACGGGCGAACGTCTTCCACCCTCGATCAAGATACATCACATTAGGGGCTGGGGATACAACGCTGACTCGCGTGCCGCTGATCCCACAGCCCCTCATGTGCAATCTCAGCGTCTCGGGCGGGTCTGGCTCCATCGCGCTCGCAAATGGAGCTGGAAGCCGGAGGCGACGACGAGGCGCCCGGCGCAGCCTGACGAAGAACTCGCAAGGGTCGTCCCCCGTATGGACCGCCGGGGAGAGAGGAACCGCTGGCGGAGGCGAAGCTGACGCGCCACCCCGTCCGCCTCTTCCCCGAGCGCCTCGACCTCGTCCTCGACCTCGTCCACGACCTCGCCCCCTCCCTCTCCCCCTTGTGGCTAGCTCTGCCACCACGGGCGTGGGATAGGGAGGAATGCGCTGTCTGGCGGCGACCCTCGCCGCCACCGATGAAGGACCAGGGTTCCTTTTCTCCATGGCGGATGAGAGAAAGGGGAATAGAAGCTGAAGAAAGGAGAAGATGAGAAAGTGTGGGTTTTTGCGCTCCCCTCTCGCCCTTCTTAAAGGAGTGAGGTGGGGGCTCGGCCACCCCGCTCGACGAATCAGAGCACGGGAAGAGCGGGGAGTCGGGGCCGACCCGCTGCCTCCGCCCGTGACGGCTTGGTTTCCCACCTCCACCGTCCGCGACCCCGAGTGCATGGGAGCCGCGTGGCGGGGATGCAGAACCGAGGCGATAGATGAGGTG